>NW_028225953.1:0-103094 GCF_052327205.1 Somniosus microcephalus
CTTCTCCTTCTTCTACTTCTTCTGATTCACCCTCCAGACTTCACCTTCTCCTTCTCCTTCTTCTGCTTCTTCTGATTCACCCTCCAGACTTCACCTTCTCCTTCTCCTTATTCTGCTTCTTCTGATTCACCCTCCAGACTTCACCTTCTCCTTCTCCTTCTTCTGCTTCTTCTGATTCACCCTCCAGACTTCACCTTTCCTTCTCCTTCTTCTGCTTCTTCTGATTCACCCTCCAGACTTCACCTTCTCCTTCTCCTTCTTCTGCTTCTTCTGATTCACCCTCCAGACTTCACCTTCTCCTTCTCCTTCTTCTACTTCTTCTGATTCACCCTCCAGACTTCACCTTCTCCTTCTCTTTCTTCTGCTTCTTCTGATTCTCCCTCCAGACTTCACCTTCTCCTTCTCCTTCTTCTGATTCTTCTGATTCACCCTCCAGACTTCACCTTCTCCTTCTCCTTTTTCTGCTTCTTCTGATTCACCCTCCTGACTTCACCTTCTCCTTCTCCTTCTTCTACTTCTTCTGATTCACCCTCCTGACTTCACCTTCTCCTTCTCCTTCTTCTACTTCTTCTGCTTCACCCTCCAGACTTCAACTTCTCCTTCTCCTTCTTCTACTTCTTCTGATTCACCCTCCAGACTTCACCTTCTCCTTCTCCTTCTTCTACTTCTTCTGATTCACCCTCCAGACTTCACCTTCTCCTTCTCCTTCTTCTACTTCTTCTGATTCACCCTCCAGACTTCACCTTCTCCTTCTCCTTATTCTGCTTCTTCTGGTTCACCCTCCAGACTTCACCTTCTCCTTCTCCTTCTTCTGCTTCTTCTGATTCACCCTCCAGACTTCACCTTCTCCTTCTCCTTCTTCTGCTTCTTCTGATTCACCCTCCAGACTTCACCTTCTCCTTCTCCTTCTTCTACTTCTTCTGATTCACCCTCCAGACTTCATCTTCTCCTTCTCCTTCTTCTGCTTCTTCTGATTCACCCTCCAGACTTCACCTTCTCCTTCTCCTTCTTCTACTTCTTCTGATTCACCCTCCAGACTTCACCTTCTCCTTCTCCTTCTTCTGTTTCTTCTGATTCACCCTCCAGACTTCACCTTCTCCTTCTCCTTCTTCTACTTCTTCTGATTCACCCTCCAGACTTCACCTTCTCCTTCTCCTTCTTCTACTTCTTCTGATTCACCCTCCAGACTTCATCTTCTCCTTCTCCTTCTTCTGCATCTTCTGATTCACCCTCCAGACTTCACCTTCTCCTTCTCCTTATTCTGCTTCTTCTGATTCACCCTCCAGACTTCACCTTCTCCTTCTCCTTCTTCTACTTCTTCTGATTCACCCTCCAGACTTCACCTTCTCCTTCTCCTTCTTCTACTTCTTCTGATTCTCCCTCCAGTCTTCACATTCTCCTTCTCCTTCTTCTGTTTCTTCTGCTTCAGCCTCCAGACTTCACCTTCTCCTTCTCTTTCTTCTGATTCTTCTGCTTCACCCTCCAGACTTCACCTTCTCCTTCTCCTTCTTCTGATTCTTCTGATTCACCCTCCTGACTTCACCTTCTCCTTCTCCTTCTTCTCCTTCTTCTGCTTCACCCTCCAGACTTCACCTTCTCCTTCTCCTTCTTCTACCTCTTCTGATTCACCCTCCAGACTTCACCTTCTCCTTCTCCTTCTTCTGCTTCTTCTGATTCACCCTCCAGACTTCACCTTCTCCTTCTCCTTATTCTGCTTCTTCTGATTCAGCCTCCAGACTTCACCTTCTCCTTCTCCTTATTCTGCTTCTTCTGATTCAACCTCCAGACTTCACCTTCTCCTTCTCCTTCTTCTGCTTCTTCTGATTCACCCTCCAGATTTCACCTTCTCCTTCTCCTTCTTCTGTTTCTTCTGATTCGCCCTCCAGACTTCACCTTCTCCTTCTCCTTCTTCTGCTTCTTCTGATTCACCCTCCTGACTTCACCTTCTCCTTCTCCTTCTTCTACTTCTTCTGATTCACCCTCCTGACTTCACCTTCTCCTTCTCCTTGTTCTACTTCTTCTGCTTCACCCCCCAGACTTCACCTTCTCCTTCTCCTTCTTCTACTTCTTCTGATTCACCCTCCAGACTTCACCTTCTCCTTCTCCTTCTTCTGCTTCTTCTGATTCACCCTCCAGACTTCACCTTCTCCTTCTCCTTATTCTGCTTCTTCTGATTCACCCTCCAGACTTCACCTTCTCCTTCTCCTTCTTCTGCTTCTTCTGATTCACCCTCCAGACTTCACCTTCTCCTTCTCCTTCTTCTGCTTCTTCTGATTCACCCTCCAGACATCACCTTCTCCTTCTCCTTCTTCTGCTTCTTCTGATTCACCCTCCAGACTTCACCTTCTCCTTCTCCTTCTTCTACTTCTTCTGATTCACCCTCCAGACTTCACCTTCTCCTTCTCTTTCTTCTGCTTCTTCTGATTCACCCTCCAGACTTCACCTTCTCCTTCTCCTTCTTCTGATTCTTCTGATTCACCCTCCAGACTTCACCTTCTCCTTCTCCTTCTTCTGCTTCTTCTGATTCACCCTCCTGACTTCACCTTCTCCTTCTCCTTGTTCTACTTCATCTGATTCACCCTCCTGACTTCACCTTCTCCTTCTCCTTCTTCTACTTCTTCTGCTTCACCCTCCAGACTTCACCTTCTCCTTCTCCTTTTTCTACTTCTTCTGATTCACCCTCCAGACTTCACCTTCTCCTTCTCCTTATTCTGCTTCTTCTGATTCACCCTCCAGACTTCACCTTCTCCTTCTCCTTCTTCTGCTTCTTCTGATTCACCCTCCAGACTTCACCTTCTCCTTCTCCTTCTTCTGCTTCTTCTGATTCACCCTCCAGACTTCACCTTCTCCTTCTCCTTATTCTGCTTCTTCTGATTCACCCTCCAGACTTCACCTTCTCCTTCTCCTTCTTCTGCTTCTTCTGATTCACCCTCCAGACTTCACCTTCTCCTTCTCCTTCTTCTGCTTCTTCTGATTCACCCTCCAGACATCACCTTCTCCTTCTCCTTCTTCTGCTTCTTCTGATTCACCCTCCAGACTTCACCTTCTCCTTCTCCTTCTTCTACTTCTTCTGATTCACCCTCCAGACTTCACCTTCTCCTTCTCTTTCTTCTGCTTCTTCTGATTCACCCTCCAGACTTCACCTTCTCCTTCTCCTTCTTCTGATTCTTCTGATTCACCCTCCAGACTTCACCTTCTCCTTCTCCTTCTTCTGCTTCTTCTGATTCACCCTCCTGACTTCACCTTCTCCTTCTCCTTCTTCTACTTCATCTGATTCACCCTCCTGACTTCACCTTCTCCTTCTCCTTCTTCTACTTCTTCTGCTTCACCCTCCAGACTTCACCTTCTCCTTCTCCTTTTTCTACTTCTTCTGATTCACCCTCCAGACTTCACCTTCTCCTTCTCCTTCTTCTGTTTCTTCTGATTCACCCTCAGACATCATCTTCTCCTTCTCCTTCTTCTACTTCTTCTGATTCACCCTCCAGACTTCACCTTCTCCTTCTCCTTCTTCTACTTCTTCTGATTCACCCTCCAGACTTCATCTTCTCCTTCTCCTTCTTCTGCTTCTTCTGATTCACCCTCCAGACTTCACCTTCTCCTTCTCCTTCTTCTGCTTCTTCTGATTCACCCTCCAGACTTCAACTTCTCCTTCTCCTTCTTCTACTTCTTCTGATTCACCCTCCAGACTTCACCTTCTCCTTCTCCTTCTTCTACTTCTTCTGATTCACCCTCCAGTCTTCACCTTCTCCTTCTCCTTCTTCTGTTTCTTCTGCTTCACCCTCCAGACTTCACCTTCTCCTTCTCTTTCTTCTGCTTCTTCTGATTCACCCTCCAGACTTCACCTTCTCCTTCTCCTTCTTCTGATTCTTCTGATTCACCCTCCAGACTTCACCTTCTCCTTCTCCTTCTTCTGCTTCTTCTGATTCACCCTCCTGACTTCACCTTCTCCTTCTCCTTCTTCTACTTCTTCTGATTCACCCTCCTGACTTCACCTTCTCCTTCTCCTTCTTCTACTTCTTCTGCTTCACCCTCCAGACTTCACCTTCTCCTTCTCCTTCTTCTACTTCTTCTGATTCACCCTCCAGACTTCACCTTCTCCTTCTCCTTCTTCTGCTTCTTCTGATTCACCCTCCAGACTTCACCTTCTCCTTCTCCTTATTCTGCTTCTTCTGTTTCACCCTCCAGACTTCACCTTCTCCTTCTCCTTCTTCTGCTTCTTCTGATTCACCCTCCAGACTTCACCTTCTCCTTCTCCTTCTTCTGCTTCTTCTGATTCACCCTCCAGACTTCACCTTCTCCTTCTCCTTCTTCTACTTCTTCTGATTCACCCTCCAGACTTCACCTTCTCCTTCTCCTTCTTCTGCTTCTTCTGATTCACCCTCCAGACTTCACCTTCTCCTTCTCCTTCGTCTACTTCTTCTGATTCACCCTCCAGACTACACCTTCTCCTTCTCCTTCTTCTACTTCTTCTGATTCACCCTCCAGACTTCACCTTCTCCTTCTCCTTCTTCTACTTCTTCTGATTCACCCTCCAGACTTCATCTTCTCCTTCTCCTTCTTCTCCTTCTTCTGATTCACCCACCAGACTTCACCTTCTCCTTCTCCTTCTTCTGCTTCTTCTGATTCACCCTCCAGACTTCACCTTCTCCTTCTCCTTCTTCTACTTCTTCTGATTCACCCTCCAGACTTCACCTTCTCCTTCTCCTTCTTCTACTTCTTCTGATTCACCCTCCAGTCTTCACCTTCTCCTTCTCCTTCTTCTGTTTCTTCTGCTTCACCCTCCAGACTTCACCTTCTCCTTCTCTTTCTTCTGCGTCTTCTGATTCACCCTCCAGACTTCACCTTCTCCTTCTCATTCTTCTGATTCTTCTGATTCACCCTCCAGACTTCACCTTCTCCTTCTCCTTCTTCTGCTTCTTCTGATTCACCCTCCAGACCTCACCTTCTCCTTCTCCTTCTTCTACTTCTTCTGATTCACCCTCCTGACTTCACCTTCTCCTTCTCCTTCATCTACTTCTTCTGCTTCACCCTCCAGACTTCATCTTCTCCTTCTCCTTCTTCTACTTCTTCTGATTCACCCTCCAGACTTCACCTTCTCCTTCTCCTTCTTCTACTTCTTCTGATTCACCCTCCAGACTTCACCTTCTCCTTCTCCTTCTTCTACTTCTACTGATTCACCCTCCAGACTTCACCTTCTCCTTCTCCTTCTTCTGCTTCTTCTGATTCACCCTCCAGACTTCACCTTCTCCTTCTCCTTATTCTGCTTCTTCTGATTCACCCTCCAGACTTCACCTTCTCCTTCTCCTTCTTCTGCTTCTTCTGATTCACCCTCCAGACTTCACCTTCTCCTTCTCCTTCTTCTGCTTCTTCTGATTCACCCTCCAGACTTCACCTTCTCCTTCTCCTTCTTCTACTTCCTCTGATTCACCCTCCAGACTTCACCTTCAACTTCTCCTTCTTCTGCTTCTTCTGATTCACCCTCCAGACTTCACCTTCTCCTTCTCCTTCGTCAACTTCTTCTGATTCACCCTCCAGACTACACCTTCTCCTTCTCCTTCTTCTACTTCTTCTGATTCACCCTCCAGACTTCACCTTCTCCTTCTCCTTCTTCTCTTTCTTCTGATTCACCCTCCAGACTTCATCTTCTCCTTCTCCTTCTTCTACTTCTTCTGATTCACCCTCCAGACTTCACCTTCTCCTTCTCCTTCTTCTACTTCTTCTGATTCACCCTCCAGACTTCATCTTCTCCTTCTCCTTCTTCTGCTTCTTCTGATTCACCCTCCAGTCTTCACCTTCTCCTTCTCCTTCTTCTGTTTCTTCTGCTTCACCCTCCAGACTTCATCTTCTCCTTCTCCTTCTTCTCCTTCTTCTGATTCACCCTCCAGACTTCACCTTCTCCTTCTCCTTCTTCTACTTCTTCTGATTCACCCTCCAGACTTCATCTTCTCCTTCTCCTTCTTCTCCTTCTTCTGATTCACCCTCCAGACTTCACCTTCTCCTTCTCCTTCTTCTGCTTCTTCTGATTCACCCTCCAGACTTCACCTTCTCCTTCTCCTTCTTCTACTTCTTCTGATTCACCCTCCAGACTTCACCTTCTCCTTCTCCTTCTTCTACTTCTTCTGATTCACCCTCCAGTCTTCACCTTCTCCTTCTCCTTCTTCTGTTTCTTCTGCTTCACCCTCCAGACTTCACCTTCTCCTTCTCTTTCTTCTGCTTCTTCTGATTCACCCTCCAGACTTCACCTTCTCCTTCTCCTTCTTCTGATTCTTCTGATACACCCTCCAGACTTCACCTTCTCCTTCTCCTTCTTCTGCTTCTTCTGATTCACCCTCCAGACCTCACCTTCTCCTTCTCCTTCTTCTACTTCTTCTGATTCACCCTCCTGACTTCACCTTCTCCTTCTCCTTCATCTACTTCTTCTGCTTCACCCTCCAGACTTCACCTTCTCCTTCTCCTTCTTCTACTTCTTCTGATTCACCCTCCAGACTTCACCTTCTCCTTCTCCTTCTTCTACTTCTTCTGATTCACCCTCCAGACTTCACCTTCTCCTTCTCCTTCTTCTACTTCTTCTGATTCACCCTCCAGACTTCACCTTCTCCTTCTCCTTCTTCTGCTTCTTCTGATTCACCCTCCAGACTTCACCTTCTCCTTCTCCTTATTCTGCTTCTTCTGATTCACCCTCCAGACTTCACCTTCTCCTTCTCCTTCTTCTGCTTCTTCTGATTCACCCTCCAGACTTCACCTTCTCCTTCTCCTTCTTCTGCTTCTTCTGATTCACCCTCCAGACTTCACCTTCTCCTTCTCCTTCTTCTACTTCTTCTGATTCACCCTCCAGACTTCACCTTCTCCTTCTCCTTCTTCTGCTTCTTCTGATTCACCCTCCAGACTTCACCTTCTCCTTCTCCTTCGTCTACTTCTTCTGATTCACCCTCCAGACTACACCTTCTCCTTCTCCTTCTTCTACTTCTTCTGATTCACCCTCCAGACTTCACCTTCTCCTTCTCCTTCTTCTGTTTCTTCTGATTCACCCTCCAGACTTCATCTTCTCCTTCTCCTTCTTCTACTTCTTCTGATTCACCCTCCAGACTTCAACTTCTCCTTCTCCTTCTTCTACTTCTTCTGATTCACCCTCCAGACTTCATCTTCTCCTTCTCCTTCTTCTGCTTCTTCTGATTCACCCTCCAGACTTCACCTTCTTCTTCTCCTTCTTCTGCTTCTTCTGATTCACCCTCCAGACTTCAACTTCTCCTTCTCCTTCTTCTACTTCTTCTGATTCACCCTCCAGACTTCACCTTCTCCTTCTCCTTCTTCTACTTCTTCTGATTCACCCTCCAGTCTTCACCTTCTCCTTCTCCTTCTTCTGTTTCTTCTGCTTCACCCTCCAGACTTCACCTTCTCCTTCTCTTTCTTCTGCTTCTTCTGATTCACCCTCCAGACTTCACCTTCTCCTTCTCCTTCTTCTGATTCTTCTGATTCACCCTCCAGACTTCACCTTCTCCTTTTCCTTCTTCTGCTTCTTCTGATTCACCCTCCTGACTTCACCTTCTCCTTCTCCTTCTTCTACTTCTTCTGATTCACCCTCCTGACTTCACCTTCTCCTTCTCCTTCTTCTACTTCTTCTGCTTCACCCTCCAGACTTCACCTTCTCCTTCTCCTTCTTCTACTTCTTCTGATTCACCCTCCAGACTTCACCTTCTCCTTCTCCTTCTTCTGCTTCTTCTGATTCACCCTCCAGACTTCACCTTCTCCTTCTCCTTATTCTGCTTCTTCTGTTTCACCCTCCAGACTTCACCTTCTCGTTCTCCTTCTTCTGCTTCTTCTGATTCACCCTCCAGACTTCACCTTCTCCTTCTCCTTCTTCTGCTTCTTCTGATTCACCCTCCAGACTTCACCTTCTCCTTCTCCTTCTTCTACTTCTTCTGATTCACCCTCCAGACTTCACCTTCTCCTTCTCCTTCTTCTGCTTCTTCTGATTCACCCTCCAGACTTCACCTTCTCCTTCTCCTTCGTCTACTTCTTCTGATTCACCCTCCAGACTACACCTTCTCCTTCTCCTTCTTCTACTTCTTCTGATTCACCCTCCAGACTTCACCTTCTCCTTCTCCTTCTTCTACTTCTTCTGATTCACCCTCCAAACTTCATCTTCTCCTTCTCCTTCTTCTCCTTCTTCTGATTCACCCACCAGACTTCACCTTCTCCTTCTCCTTCTTCTGCTTCTTCTGATTCACCCTCCAGACTTCACCTTCTCCTTCTCCTTCTTCTACTTCTTCTGATTCACCCTCCAGACTTCACCTTCTCCTTCTCCTTCTTCTACTTCTTCTGATTCACCCTCCAGTCTTCACCTTCTCCTTCTCCTTCTTCTGTTTCTTCTGCTTCACCCTCCAGACTTCACCTTCTCCTTCTCTTTCTTCTGCTTCTTCTGATTCACCCTCCAGACTTCACCTTCTCCTTCTCCTTCTTCTGATTCTTCTGATTCACCCTCCAGACTTCACCTTCTCCTTCTCCTTCTTCTGCTTCTTCTGATTCACCCTCCAGACCTCACCTTCTCCTTCTCCTTCTTCTACTTCTTCTGATTCACCCTTCTGACTTCACCTTCTCCTTCTCCTTCATCTACTTCTTCTGCTTCACCCTCCAGACTTCACCTTCTCCTTCTCCTTCTTCTACTTCTTCTGATTCACCCTCCAGACTTCACCTTCTCCTTCTCCTTCTTCTACTTCTTCTGATTCACCCTCCAGACTTCACCTTCTCCTTCTCCTTCTTCTACTTCTACTGATTCACCCTCCAGACTTCACCTTCTCCTTCTCCTTCTTCTGCTTCTTCTGATTCACCCTCCAGACTTCACCTTCTCCTTCTCCTTATTCTGCTTCTTCTGATTCACCCTCCAGACTTCACCTTCTCCTTCTCCTTCTTCTGCTTCTTCTGATTCACCCTCCAGACTTCACCTTCTCCTTCTCCTTCTTCTGCTTCTTCTGATTCACCCTCCAGACTTCACCTTCTCCTTCTCCTTCTTCTACTTCTTCTGATTCACCCTCCAGACTTCACCTTCTCCTTCTCCTTCTTCTGCTTCTTCTGATTCACCCTCCAGACTTCACCTTCTCCTTCTCCTTCGTCTACTTCTTCTGATTCACCCTCCAGACTACACCTTCTCCTTCTCCTTCTTCTACTTCTTCTGATTCACCCTCCAGACTTCACCTTCTCCTTCTCCTTCTTCTCTTTCTTCTGATTCACCCTCCAGACTTCATCTTCTCCTTCTCCTTCTTCTACTTCTTCTGATTCACCCTCCAGACTTCACCTTCTCCTTCTCCTTCTTCTACTTCTTCTGATTCACCCTCCAGACTTCATCTTCTCCTTCTCCTTCTTCTGCTTCTTCTGATTCACCCTCCAGACTTCACCTTCTCCTTCTCCTTCTTCTGCTTCTTCTGATTCACCCTCCAGACTTCAACTTCTCCTTCTCCTTCTTCTACTTCTTCTGATTCACCCTCCAGACTTCACCTTCTCCTTCTCCTTATTCTGCTTCTTCTGATTCACCCTCCAGACTTCACCTTCTCCTTCTCCTTCTTCTGCTTCTTCTGATTCACCCTCCAGACTTCACGTTCTCCTTCTCCTTCTTCTGCTTCTTCTGATTCACCCTCCAGACATCACCTTCTCCTTCTCCTTCTTCTGCTTCTTCTGATTCACCCTCCAGACTTCACCTTCTCCTTCTCCTTCTTCTACTTCTTCTGATTCACCCTCCAGACTTCACCTTCTCCTTCTCTTTCTTCTGCTTCTTCTGATTCACCCTCCAGACTTCACCTTCTCCTTCTCCTTCTTCTGATTCTTCTGATTCACCCTCCAGACTTCACCTTCTCCTTCTCCTTCTTCTGCTTCTTCTGATTCACCCTCCTGACTTCACCTTCTCCTTCTCCTTGTTCTACTTCATCTGATTCACCCTCCTGACTTCACCTTCTCCTTCTCCTTCTTCTACTTCTTCTGCTTCACCCTCCAGACTTCACCTTCTCCTTCTCCTTTTTCTACTTCTTCTGATTCACCCTCCAGACTTCACCTTCTCCTTCTCCTTATTCTGCTTCTTCTGATTCACCCTCCAGACTTCACCTTCTCCTTCTCCTTCTTCTACTTCTTCTGATTCACCCTCCAGACTTCACCTTCTCCTTCTCCTTCTTCTGCTTCTTCTGATTCACCCTCCAGACTTCACCTTCTCCTTCTCCTTCGTCTACTTCTTCTGATTCACCCTCCAGACTACACCTTCTCCTTCTCCTTCTTCTACTTCTTCTGATTCACCCTCCAGACTTCACCTTCTCCTTCTCCTTCTTCTGTTTCTTCTGATTCACCCTCCAGACTTCATCTTCTCCTTCTCCTTCTTCTACTTCTTCTGATTCACCCTCCAGACTTCAACTTCTCCTTCTCCTTCTTCTACTTCTTCTGATTCACCCTCCAGACTTCATCTTCTCCTTCTCCTTCTTCTGCTTCTTCTGATTCACCCTCCAGACTTCACCTTCTCCTTCTCCTTCTTCTGCTTCTTCTGATTCACCCTCCAGACTTCAACTTCTCCTTCTCCTTCTTCTACTTCTTCTGATTCACCCTCCAGACTTCACCTTCTCCTTCTCCTTCTTCTACTTCTTCTGATTCACCCTCCAGTCTTCACCTTCTCCTTCTCCTTCTTCTGTTTCTTCTGCTTCACCCTCCAGACTTCACCTTCTCCTTCTCTTTCTTCTGCTTCTTCTGATTCACCCTCCAGACTTCACCTTCTCCTTCTCCTTCTTCTGATTCTTCTGATTCACCCTCCAGACTTCACCTTCTCCTTCTCCTTCTTCTGCTTCTTCTGATTCACCCTCCTGACTTCACCTTCTCCTTCTCCTTCTTCTACTTCTTCTGATTCACCCTCCTGACTTCACCTTCTCCTTCTCCTTCTTCTACTTCTTCTGCTTCACCCTCCAGACTTCACCTTCTCCTTCTCCTTCTTCTACTTCTTCTGATTCACCCTCCAGACTTCACCTTCTCCTTCTCCTTCTTCTGCTTCTTCTGATTCACCCTCCAGACTTCACCTTCTCCTTCTCCTTATTCTGCTTCTTCTGTTTCACCCTCCAGACTTCACCTTCTCGTTCTCCTTCTTCTGCTTCTTCTGATTCACCCTCCAGACTTCACCTTCTCCTTCTCCTTCTTCTGCTTCTTCTGATTCACCCTCCAGACTTCACCTTCTCCTTCTCCTTCTTCTACTTCTTCTGATTCACCCTCCAGACTTCACCTTCTCCTTCTCCTTCTTCTGCTTCTTCTGATTCACCCTCCAGACTTCACCTTCTCCTTCTCCTTCGTCTACTTCTTCTGATTCACCCTCCAGACTACACCTTCTCCTTCTCCTTCTTCTACTTCTTCTGATTCACCCTCCAGACTTCACCTTCTCCATCTCCTTCTTCTACTTCTTCTGATTCACCCTCCAAACTTCATCTTCTCCTTCTCCTTCTTCTCCTTCTTCTGATTCACCCACCAGACTTCACCTTCTCCTTCTCCTTCTTCTGCTTCTTCTGATTCACCCTCCAGACTTCACCTTCTCCTTCTCCTTCTTCTACTTCTTCTGATTCACCCTCCAGACTTCACCTTCTCCTTCTCCTTCTTCTACTTCTTCTGATTCACCCTCCAGTCTTCACCTTCTCCTTCTCCTTCTTCTGTTTCTTCTGCTTCACCCTCCAGACTTCACCTTCTCCTTCTCTTTCTTCTGCTTCTTCTGATTCACCCTCCAGACTTCACCTTCTCCTTCTCCTTCTTCTGATTCTTCTGATTCACCCTCCAGACTTCACCTTCTCCTTCTCCTTCTTCTGCTTCTTCTGATTCACCCTCCAGACCTCACCTTCTCCTTCTCCTTCTTCTACTTCTTCTGATTCACCCTTCTGACTTCACCTTCTCCTTCTCCTTCATCTACTTCTTCTGCTTCACCCTCCAGACTTCACCTTCTCCTTCTCCTTCTTCTACTTCTTCTGATTCACCCTCCAGACTTCACCTTCTCCTTCTCCTTCTTCTACTTCTTCTGATTCACCCTCCAGACTTCACCTTCTCCTTCTCCTTCTTCTACTTCTACTGATTCACCCTCCAGACTTCGCCTTCTCCTTCTCCTTCTTCTGCTTCTTCTGATTCACCCTCCAGACTTCACCTTCTCCTTCTCCTTATTCTGCTTCTTCTGATTCACCCTCCAGACTTCACCTTCTCCTTCTCCTTCTTCTGCTTCTTCTGATTCACCCTCCAGACTTCACCTTCTCCTTCTCCTTCTTCTGCTTCTTCTGATTCACCCTCCAGACTTCACCTTCTCCTTCTCCTTCTTCTACTTCTTCTGATTCACCCTCCAGACTTCACCTTCTCCTTCTCCTTCTTCTGCTTCTTCTGATTCACCCTCCAGACTTCACCTTCTCCTTCTCCTTCGTCTACTTCTTCTGATTCACCCTCCAGACTACACCTTCTCCTTCTCCTTCTTCTACTTCTTCTGATTCACCCTCCAGACTTCACCTTCTCCTTCTCCTTCTTCTCTTTCTTCTGATTCACCCTCCAGACTTCATCTTCTCCTTCTCCTTCTTCTACTTCTTCTGATTCACCCTCCAGACTTCACCTTCTCCTTCTCCTTCTTCTACTTCTTCTGATTCACCCTCCAGACTTCATCTTCTCCTTCTCCTTCTTCTGCTTCTTCTGATTCACCCTCCAGACTTCACCTTCTCCTTCTCCTTCTTCTGCTTCTTCTGATTCACCCTCCAGACTTCAACTTCTCCTTCTCCTTCTTCTACTTCTTCTGATTCACCCTCCAGACTTCACCTTCTCCTTCTCCTTATTCTGCTTCTTCTGATTCACCCTCCAGACTTCACCTTCTCCTTCTCCTTCTTCTGCTTCTTCTGATTCACCCTCCAGACTTCACCTTCTCCTTCTCCTTCTTCTGCTTCTTCTGATTCACCCTCCAGACATCACCTTCTCCTTCTCCTTCTTCTGCTTCTTCTGATTCACCCTCCAGACTTCACCTTCTCCTTCTCCTTCTTCTACTTCTTCTGATTCACCCTCCAGACTTCACCTTCTCCTTCTCTTTCTTCTGCTTCTTCTGATTCACCCTCCAGACTTCACCTTCTCCTTCTCCTTCTTCTGATTCTTCTGATTCACCCTCCAGACTTCACCTTCTCCTTCTCCTTCTTCTGCTTCTTCTGATTCACCCTCCTGACTTCACCTTCTCCTTCTCCTTGTTCTACTTCATCTGATTCACCCTCCTGACTTCACCTTCTCCTTCTCCTTCTTCTACTTCTTCTGCTTCACCCTCCAGACTTCACCTTCTCCTTCTCCTTTTTCTACTTCTTCTGATTCACCCTCCAGACTTCACCTTCTCCTTCTCCTTATTCTGCTTCTTCTGATTCACCCTCCAGACTTCACCTTCTCCTTCTCCTTCTTCTGCTTCTTCTGATTCACCCTCCAGACTTCACCTTCTCCTTCTCCTTCTTCTGCTTCTTCT
This sequence comes from Somniosus microcephalus, assembly GCF_052327205.1. Lineage (NCBI taxonomy): Eukaryota > Metazoa > Chordata > Chondrichthyes > Squaliformes > Somniosidae > Somniosus > Somniosus microcephalus. The sequence continues at coordinate 13,472 of NW_028225953.1, forward strand.
GATTCACCCTCCAGACTTCACCTTCTCCTTCTCCTTATTCTGCTTCTTCTGATTCACCCTCCAGACTTCACCTTCTCCTTCTCCTTCTTCTGCTTCTTCTGATTCACCCTCCAGACTTCACCTTCTCCTTCTCCTTCTTCTGCTTCTTCTGATTCACCCTCCAGACATCACCTTCTCCTTCTCCTTCTTCTGCTTCTTCTGATTCACCCTCCAGACTTCACCTTCTCCTTCTCCTTCTTCTACTTCTTCTGATTCACCCTCCAGACTTCACCTTCTCCTTCTCTTTCTTCTGCTTCTTCTGATTCACCCTCCAGACTTCACCTTCTACTTCTCCTTCTTCTGATTCTTCTGATTCACCCTCCAGACTTCACCTTCTCCTTCTCCTTCTTCTGCTTCTTCTGATTCACCCTCCTGACTTCACCTTCTCCTTCTCCTTCTTCTACTTCATCTGATTCACCCTCCTGACTTCACCTTCTCCTTCTCCTTCTTCTACTTCTTCTGCTTCACCCTCCAGACTTCACCTTCTCCTTCTCCTTTTTCTACTTCTTCTGATTCACCCTCCAGACTTCACCTTCTCCTTCTCCTTATTCTGCTTCTTCTGATTCACCCTCCAGACTTCACCTTCTCCTTCTCCTTCTTCTGCTTCTTCTGATTCACCCTCCAGACTTCACCTTCTCCTTCTCCTTCTTCTGCTTCTTCTGATTCACCCTCCAGACATCACCTTCTCCTTCTCCTTCTTCTGCTTCTTCTGATTCACCCTCCAGACTTCACCTTCTCCTTCTCCTTCTTCTACTTCTTCTGATTCACCCTCCAGACTTCACCTTCTCCTTCTCTTTCTTCTGCTTCTTCTGATTCACCCTCCAGACTTCACCTTCTCCTTCTCCTTCTTCTGATTCTTCTGTTTCACCCTCCAGACTTCACCTTCTCCTTCTCCTTCTTCTGCTTCTTCTGATTCACCCTCCTGACTTCACCTTCTCCTTCTCCTTCTTCTACTTCATCTGATTCACCCTCCTGACTTCACCTTCTCCTTCTCCTTCTTCTACTTATTCTGCTTCACCCTCCAGACTTCACCTTCTCCTTCTCCTTTTTCTACTTCTTCTGATTCACCCTCCAGACTTCACCTTCTCCTTCTCCTTCTTCTACTTCTTCTGATTCACCCTACAGACTTCACCTTCTCCTTCTCCTTCTTCTGCTTCTTCTGATTCACCCTCCAGACTTCACCTTCTCCTTCTCCTTATTCTGCTTCTTCTGTTTCACCCTCCAGACTTCACCTTCTCCTTCTCCTTCTTCTGCTTCTTCTGATTCACCCTCCAGACTTCACCTTCTCCTTCTCCTTCTTCTGCTTCTTCTGATTCACCCTCCAGACTTCACCTTCTCCTTCTCCTTCTTCTACTTCTTCTGATTCACCCTCCAGACTTCACCTTCTCCTTCTCCTTCTTCTGCTTCTTCTGATTCACCCTCCAGACTTCACCTTCTCCTTCTCCTTCGTCTACTTCTTCTGATTCACCCTCCAGACTTCACCTTCTCCTTCTCCTTCTTCTACTTCTTCTGATTCACCCTCCAGACTTCACCTTCTCCTTCTCCTTCTTCTACTTCTTCTGATTCACCCTCCAGTCTTCACCTTCTACTTCTCCTTCTTCTGTTTCTTCTGCTTCACCCTCCAGACTTCACCTTCTCCTTCTCCTTCTTCTACTTCTTCTGATTCACCCTCCAGTCTTCACCTTCTCCTTCTCCTTCTTCTGCTTCTTCTGCTTCACCCTCCAGACTTCACCTTCTCCTTCTCCTTCTTCTGCTTCTTCTGATTCACCCTCCAGACTTCACCTTCTCCTTCTCCTTCTTCTCCTTCTTCTGATTCACCCTCCAGACTTCACCTTCTCCTTCTCCTTCTTCTACTTCTTCTGATTCACCCTCCAGACTTCATCTTCTCCTTCTCCTTCTTCTCCTTCTTCTGAATCACCCTCCAGACTTCACCTTCTCCTTCTCCTTCTTCTGCTTCTTCTGATTCACCCTCCAGACTTCACCTTCTCCTTCTCCTTCTTCTACTTCTTCTGATTCACCCTCCAGACTTCACCTTCTCCTTCTCCATCTTCTACTTCTTCTGATTCACCCTCCAGTCTTCACCTTCTCCTTCTCCTTCTTCTGTTTCTTCTGCTTCACCCTCCAGACTTCACCTTCTCCTTCTCTTTCTTCTGCTTTTTCTGATTCACCCTCCAGACTTCACCTTCTCCTTCTCCTTCTTCTGATTCTTCTGATTCACCCTCCAGACTTCACCTTCTCCTTCTCCTTCTTCTGCTTCTTCTGATTCACCCTCCAGACCTCACCTTCTCCTTCTCCTTCTTCTACTTCTTCTGATTCACCCTCCTGACTTCACCTTCTCCTTCTCCTTCATCTACTTCTTCTGCTTCACCCTCCAGACTTCACCTTCTCCTTCTCCTTCTTCTACTTCTTCTGATTCACCCTCCAGACTTCACCTTCTCCTTCTCCTTCTTCTACTTCTTCTGATTCACCCTCCAGACTTCACCTTCTCCTTCTCCTTCTTCTACTTCTTCTGATTCACCCTCCAGACTTCACCTTCTCCTTCTCCTTCTTCTGCTTCTTCTGATTCACCCTCCAGACTTCACCTTCTCCTTCTCCTTATTCTGCTTCTTCTGATTCACCCTCCAGACTTCACCTTCTCCTTCTCCTTCTTCTGCTTCTTCTGATTCACCCTCCAGACTTCACCTTCTCCTTCTCCTTCTTCTGCTTCTTCTGATTCACCCTCCAGACTTCACCTTCTCCTTCTCCTTCTTCTACTTCTTCTGATTCACCCTCCAGACTTCACCTTCTCCTTCTCCTTCTTCTGCTTCTTCTGATTCACCCTCCAGACTTCACCTTCTCCTTCTCCTTCGTCTACTTCTTCTGATTCACCCTCCAGACTACACCTTCTCCTTCTCCTTCTTCTACTTCTTCTGATTCACCCTCCAGACTTCACCTTCTCCTTCTCCTTCTTCTGTTTCTTCTGATTCACCCTCAGACATCATCTTCTCCTTCTCCTTCTTCTACTTCTTCTGATTCACCCTCCAGACTTCACCTTCTCCTTCTCCTTCTTCTACTTCTTCTGATTCACCCTCCAGACTTCATCTTCTCCTTCTCCTTCTTCTGCTTCTTCTGATTCACCCTCCAGACTTCACCTTCTCCTTCTCCTTCTTCTGCTTCTTCTGATTCACCCTCCAGACTTCAACTTCTCCTTCTCCTTCTTCTACTTCTTCTGATTCACCCTCCAGACTTCACCTTCTCCTTCTCCTTCTTCTACTTCTTCTGATTCACCCTCCAGTCTTCACCTTCTCCTTCTCCTTCTTCTGTTTCTTCTGCTTCACCCTCCAGACTTCACCTTCTCCTTCTCTTTCTTCTGCTTCTTCTGATTCACCCTCCAGACTTCACCTTCTCCTTCTCCTTCTTCTGATTCTTCTGATTCACCCTCCAGACTTCACCTTCTCCTTCTCCTTCTTCTGCTTCTTCTGATTCACCCTCCTGACTTCACCTTCTCCTTCTCCTTCTTCTACTTCTTCTGATTCACCCTCCTGACTTCACCTTCTCCTTCTCCTTCTTCTACTTCTTCTGCTTCACCCTCCAGACTTCACCTTCTCCTTCTCCTTCTTCTACTTCTTCTGATTCACCCTCCAGACTTCACCTTCTCCTTCTCCTTCTTCTGCTTCTTCTGATTCACCCTCCAGACTTCACCTTCTCCTTCTCCTTATTCTGCTTCTTCTGTTTCACCCTCCAGACTTCACCTTCTCCTTCTCCTTCTTCTGCTTCTTCTGATTCACCCTCCAGACTTCACCTTCTCCTTCTCCTTCTTCTGCTTCTTCTGATTCACCCTCCAGACTTCACCTTCTCCTTCTCCTTCTTCTACTTCTTCTGATTCACCCTCCAGACTTCACCTTCTCCTTCTCCTTCTTCTGCTTCTTCTGATTCACCCTCCAGACTTCACCTTCTCCTTCTCCTTCGTCTACTTCTTCTGATTCACCCTCCAGACTACACCTTCTCCTTCTCCTTCTTCTACTTCTTCTGATTCACCCTCCAGACTTCACCTTCTCCTTCTCCTTCTTCTACTTCTTCTGATTCACCCTCCAGACTTCATCTTCTCCTTCTCCTTCTTCTCCTTCTTCTGATTCACCCACCAGACTTCACCTTCTCCTTCTCCTTCTTCTGCTTCTTCTGATTCACCCTCCAGACTTCACCTTCTCCTTCTCCTTCTTCTACTTCTTCTGATTCACCCTCCAGACTTCACCTTCTCCTTCTCCTTCTTCTACTTCTTCTGATTCACCCTCCAGTCTTCACCTTCTCCTTCTCCTTCTTCTGTTTCTTCTGCTTCACCCTCCAGACTTCACCTTCTCCTTCTCTTTCTTCTGCGTCTTCTGATTCACCCTCCAGACTTCACCTTCTCCTTCTCATTCTTCTGATTCTTCTGATTCACCCTCCAGACTTCACCTTCTCCTTCTCCTTCTTCTGCTTCTTCTGATTCACCCTCCAGACCTCACCTTCTCCTTCTCCTTCTTCTACTTCTTCTGATTCACCCTCCTGACTTCACCTTCTCCTTCTCCTTCATCTACTTCTTCTGCTTCACCCTCCAGACTTCACCTTCTCCTTCTCCTTCTTCTACTTCTTCTGATTCACCCTCCAGACTTCACCTTCTCCTTCTCCTTCTTCTACTTCTTCTGATTCACCCTCCAGACTTCACCTTCTCCTTCTCCTTCTTCTACTTCTACTGATTCACCCTCCAGACTTCACCTTCTCCTTCTCCTTCTTCTGCTTCTTCTGATTCACCCTCCAGACTTCACCTTCTCCTTCTCCTTATTCTGCTTCTTCTGATTCACCCTCCAGACTTCACCTTCTCCTTCTCCTTCTTCTGCTTCTTCTGATTCACCCTCCAGACTTCACCTTCTCCTTCTCCTTCTTCTGCTTCTTCTGATTCACCCTCCAGACTTCACCTTCTCCTTCTCCTTCTTCTACTTCTTCTGATTCACCCTCCAGACTTCACCTTCAACTTCTCCTTCTTCTGCTTCTTCTGATTCACCCTCCAGACTTCACCTTCTCCTTCTCCTTCGTCAACTTCTTCTGATTCACCCTCCAGACTACACCTTCTCCTTCTCCTTCTTCTACTTCTTCTGATTCACCCTCCAGACTTCACCTTCTCCTTCTCCTTCTTCTCTTTCTTCTGATTCACCCTCCAGACTTCATCTTCTCCTTCTCCTTCTTCTACTTCTTCTGATTCACCCTCCAGACTTCACCTTCTCCTTCTCCTTCTTCTACTTCTTCTGATTCACCCTCCAGACTTCATCTTCTCCTTCTCCTTCTTCTGCTTCTTCTGATTCACCCTCCAGTCTTCACCTTCTCCTTCTCCTTCTTCTGTTTCTTCTGCTTCACCCTCCAGACTTCATCTTCTCCTTCTCCTTCTTCTCCTTCTTCTGATTCACCCTCCAGACTTCACCTTCTCCTTCTCCTTCTTCTACTTCTTCTGATTCACCCTCCAGACTTCATCTTCTCCTTCTCCTTCTTCTCCTTCTTCTGATTCACCCTCCAGACTTCACCTTCTCCTTCTCCTTCTTCTGCTTCTTCTGATTCACCCTCCAGACTTCACCTTCTCCTTCTCCTTCTTCTACTTCTTCTGATTCACCCTCCAGACTTCACCTTCTCCTTCTCCTTCTTCTACTTCTTCTGATTCACCCTCCAGTCTTCACCTTCTCCTTCTCCTTCTTCTGTTTCTTCTGCTTCACCCTCCAGACTTCACCTTCTCCTTCTCTTTCTTCTGCTTCTTCTGATTCACCCTCCAGACTTCACCTTCTCCTTCTCCTTCTTCTGATTCTTCTGATTCACCCTCCAGACTTCACCTTCTCCTTCTCCTTCTTCTGCTTCTTCTGATTCACCCTCCAGACCTCACCTTCTCCTTCTCCTTCTTCAACTTCTTCTGATTCACCCTCCTGACTTCATCTTCTCCTTCTCCTTCTTCTACTTCTTCTGATTCACCCTCCAGACTTCACCTTCTCCTTCTCCTTCTTCTACTTCTTCTGATTCACCCTCCAGACTTCATCTTCTCCTTCTCCTTCTTCTGCTTCTTCTGATTCACCCTCCAGACTTCACCTTCTCCTTCTCCTTCTTCTGCTTCTTCTGATTCACCCTCCAGACTTCACCTTCTCCTTCTCCTTCTTCTACTTCTTCTGATTCACCCTCCAGACTTCACCTTCTCCTTCTCCTTCATCTACTTCTTCTGCTTCACCCTCCAGACTTCACCTTCTCCTTCTCCTTCTTCTACTTCTTCTGATTCACCCTCCAGACTTCACCTTCTCCTTCTCCTTCTTCTACTTCTTCTGATTCACCCTCCAGACTTCACCTTCTCCTTCTCCTTCTTCTACTTCTTCTGATTCACCCTCCAGACTTCACCTTCTCCTTCTCCTTCTTCTGCTTCTTCTGATTCACCCTCCAGACTTCACCTTCTCCTTCTCCTTATTCTGCTTCTTCTGATTCACCCTCCAGACTTCACCTTCTCCTTCTCCTTCTTCTGCTTCTTCTGATTCACCCTCCAGACTTCACCTTCTCCTTCTCCTTCTTCTGCTTCTTCTGATTCACCCTCCAGACTTCACCTTCTCCTTCTCCTTCTTCTACTTCTTCTGATTCACCCTCCGGACTTCACCTTCTCCTTCTCCTTCTTCTGCTTCTTCTGATTCACCCTCCAGACTTCACCTTCTCCTTCTCCTTCGTCTACTTCTTCTGATTCACCCTCCAGACTACACCTTCTCCTTCTCCTTCTTCTACTTCTTCTGATTCACCCTCCAGACTTCACCTTCTCCTTCTCCTTCTTCTGTTTCTTCTGATTCACCCTCCAGACTTCATCTTCTCCTTCTCCTTCTTCTACTTCTTCTGATTCACCCTCCAGACTTCACCTTCTCCTTCTCCTTCTTCTACTTCTTCTGATTCACCCTCCAGACTTCATCTTCTCCTTCTCCTTCTTCTGCTTCTTCTGATTCACCCTCCAGACTTCACCTTCTCCTTCTCCTTCTTCTGCTTCTTCTGATTCACCCTCCAGACTTCAACTTCTCCTTCTCCTTCTTCTACTTCTTCTGATTCACCCTCCAGACTTCACCTTCTCCTTCTCCTTCTTCTACTTCTTCTGATTCACCCTCCAGTCTTCACCTTCTCCTTCTCCTTCTTCTGTTTCTTCTGCTTCACCCTCCAGACTTCACCTTCTCCTTCTCTTTCTTCTTCTTCTTCTGATTCACCCTCCAGACTTCACCTTCTCCTTCTCCTTCTTCTGATTCTTCTGATTCACCCTCCAGACTTCACATTCTCCTTCTCCTTCTTCTGCTTCTTCTGATTCACCCTCCTGACTTCACCTTCTCCTTCTCCTTCTTCTACTTCTTCTGATTCACCCTCCTGACTTCACCTTCTCCTTCTCCTTCTTCTACTTCTTCTGCTTCACCCTCCAGACTTCACCTTCTCCTTCTCCTTCTTCTACTTCTTCTGATTCACCCTCCAGACTTCACCTTCTCCTTCTCCTTCTTCTGCTTCTTCTGATTCACCCTCCAGACTTCACCTTCTCCTTCTCCTTATTCTGCTTCTTCTGTTTCACCCTCCAGACTTCACCTTCTCCTTCTCCTTCTTCTGCTTCTTCTGATTCACCCTCCAGACTTCACCTTCTCCTTCTCCTTCTTCTGCTTCTTCTGATTCACCCTCCAGACTTCACCTTCTCCTTCTCCTTCTTCTACTTCTTCTGATTCACCCTCCAGACTTCACCTTCTCCTTCTCCTTCTTCTGCTTCTTCTGATTCACCCTCCAGACTTCACCTTCTCCTTCTCCTTCGTCTACTTCTTCTGATTCACCCTCCAGACTACACCTTCTCCTTCTCCTTCTTCTACTTCTTCTGATTCACCCTCCAGACTTCACCTTCTCCTTCTCCTTCTTCTACTTCTTCTGATTCACCCTCCAAACTTCATCTTCTCCTTCTCCTTCTTCTCCTTCTTCTGATTCACCCACCAGACTTCACCTTCTCCTTCTCCTTCTTCTGCTTCTTCTGATTCACCCTCCAGACTTCACCTTCTCCTTCTCCTTCTTCTACTTCTTCTGATTCACCCTCCAGACTTCACCTTCTCCTTCTCCTTCTTCTACTTCTTCTGATTCACCCTCCAGTCTTCACCTTCTCCTTCTCCTTCTTCTGTTTCTTCTGCTTCACCCTCCAGACTTCACCTTCTCCTTCTCTTTCTTCTGCTTCTTCTGATTCACCCTCCAGACTTCACCTTCTCCTTCTCCTTCTTCTGATTCTTCTGATTCACCCTCCAGACTTCACCTTCTCCTTCTCCTTCTTCTGCTTCTTCTGATTCACCCTCCAGACCTCACCTTCTCCTTCTCCTTCTTCTACTTCTTCTGATTCACCCTTCTGACTTCACCTTCTCCTTCTCCTTCATCTACTTCTTCTGCTTCACCTTCCAGACTTCACCTTCTCCTTCTCCTTCTTCTACTTCTTCTGATTCACCCTCCAGACTTCACCTTCTCCTTTTCCTTCTTCTACTTCTTCTGATTCACCCTCCAGACTTCACCTTCTCCTTCTCCTTCTTCTACTTCTACTGATTCACCCTCCAGACTTCACCTTCTCCTTCTCCTTCTTCTGCTTCTTCTGATTCACCCTCCAGACTTCACCTTCTCCTTCTCCTTATTCTGCTTCTTCTGATTCACCCTCCAGACTTCACCTTCTCCTTCTCCTTCTTCTGCTTCTTCTGATTCACCCTCCAGACTTCACCTTCTCCTTCTCCTTCTTCTGCTTCTTCTGATTCACCCTCCAGACTTCACCTTCTCCTTCTCCTTCTTCTACTTCTTCTGATTCACCCTCCAGACTTCACCTTCTCCTTCTCCTTCTTCTGCTTCTTCTGATTCACCCTCCAGACTTCACCTTCTCCTTCTCCTTCGTCTACTTCTTCTGATTCACCCTCCAGACTACACCTTCTCCTTCTCCTTCTTCTACTTCTTCTGATTCACCCTCCAGACTTCACCTTCTCCTTCTCCTTCTTCTCTTTCTTCTGATTCACCCTCCAGACTTCATCTTCTCCTTCTCCTTCTTCTACTTCTTCTGATTCACCCTCCAGACTTCACCTTCTCCTTCTCCTTCTTCTACTTCTTCTGATTCACCCTCCAGACTTCATCTTCTCCTTCTCCTTCTTCTGCTTCTTCTGATTCACCCTCCAGACTTCACCTTCTCCTTCTCCTTCTTCTGCTTCTTCTGATTCACCCTCCAGACTTCAACTTCTCCTTCTCCTTCTTCTACTTCTTCTGATTCACCCTCCAGACTTCACCTTCTCCTTCTCCTTCTTCTACTTCTTCTGATTCACCCTCCAGTCTTCACCTTCTCCTTCTCCTTCTTCTGTTTCTTCTGCTTCACCCTCCAGACTTCACCTTCTCCTTCTCCTTCTTCTGCTTCCTCTGCTTCACACTCCAGACTTCACCTTCTCCTTCTCCTTCTTCTGCTTCTTCTGCTGCGTCCTCCAGGCTTCACCTTCTCCTTCTCCTTCTTCTGCTTCTTCTGCTTCACCGTCCTGACTTCACCTTCTCCTTCTCCTTCTTCTACTTCTTCTGCTACACCCCCCTGACTTCACCTGCTCCTTCTCCTTCTTCTGCTTCTTCTGATTCACCCTCCTAAATTCACCTTCTCCTTCTCCTTCTTCTGCTTCTTCTGATTCACCCTCCTGACTTCACCTTCTCCTTCTCCTTCTTCTGCTTCTTCTGATTCACCCTCCAGACTTCACCTTCTCCTTCTCCTTCTTCTGCTTCTTCTGATTCACCCTCCAGACTTCACCTTCTCCTTCTCCTTCTTCTGCTTCTTCTGCTTCACCCTCCAGACTTCACCTTCTCCTTCTCCTTCTTCTGCTTCTTCTGCTTCACCCTCCTGACTTCACCTTCTCCTTCTCCTTCTTCTACTTCTTCTGATTCACCCTCCAGACTTCACCTACTCCTTCTCCTTCTTCTGCTTCTTCTGCTTCACCCTCCAGACTTCACCTTCTCCTTCTCCTTCTTCTGCTTCTTCTGCTTCGCCCTCCAGACTTCACCTTCTCCTTCTCCTTCTTCTGCTTCTTCGGCTTCACTCTCCTGACTTCACCTTCTCCTTCTCCTTCTTCTACTTCTTCTGGTTCACCCTCCAGACTTCACCCTCTCCTTCTCCTTCTTCTGCTTCTTCTGCTTCACCCTCCAGACTTCACCTTCTCTTTCTCCTTCTTCTGCTTCTTCTGCTGCGCCCTCCAGACTTCACCTTCTCCTTCTCCTTCTTCTGCTTCTTCTGATTCACCCTCCAGACTTCACCTTCTCCTTCTCCTTCTTCTACTTCTTCTGATCCACCCTCCTGACTTCACCTTCTCCTTCTCCTTCTTCTGCTTCTTCTGCTTCACCCTCCAGACTTCACCTTCTCCTTCTCCTTCTTCTGCTTCTTCTGCTTCACCCACCAGACTTCACCTTCTCCTTCTCCTTCTTCTGCTTCTTCTGCTTCACCCTCCTGACTTCACCTTATCCTTCTCCTTCTTCTACTTCTTCTGATTCACCCTCCAGACTTCACCTACTCCTTCTCCTTCTTCTGCTTCTTCTGCTTCACCCTCCAGACTTCACCTTCTCCTTCTCCTTCTTCTGCTTCTTCTGCTTCGCCCTCCAGACTTCACCTTCTCCTTCTCCTTCTTCTGCTTCTTCTGCTTCACTCTCCTGACTTCACCTTCTCCTTCTCCTTCTTCTACTTCTTCTGATTCACCCTCCAGACTTCACACTCTCCTTCTCCTTCTTCTGCTTCTTCTGCTTCACCCTCCAGACTTCACCTTCTCCTTCTCCTTCTTCTGCTTCTTCTGCTTCACCGTCCTGACTTCACCTTCTCCTTCTCCTTCTTCTACTTCTTCTGCTTCACCCCCCTGACTTCACCTGCTCCTTCTCCTTATTCTGCTTCTTCTGCTTCACCCTCCAGACTTCACCTTCTCCTTCTCCTTCTTCTACTTCGTCTGATTCACCCTCCAGACTTCACCTTCTCCTTCTCCTTCTTCTGCTTCTTCTGCTTCACCCACCAGACTTCACCTTCTCCTTCTCCTTCTTCTGCTTCTTCTGCTTCACCCTCCTGACTTCACCTTATCCTTCTCCTTCTTCTACTTCTTCTGATTCACCCTCCAGACTTCACCTACTCCTTCTCCTTCTTCTGCTTCTTCTGCTTCACCCTCCAGACTTCACCTTCTCCTTCTCCTTCTTCTGCTTCTTCTGCTTCGCCCTCCAGACTTCACCTTCTCCTTCTCCTTCTTCTGCTTCTTCTGCTTCACTCTCCTGACTTCACCTTCTCCTTCTCCTTCTTCTACTTCTTCTGATTCACCCTCCAGACTTCACACTCTCCTTCTCCTTCTTCTGCTTCTTCTGCTTCACCCTCCAGACTTCACCTTCTCCTTCTCCTTCTTCTGCTTCTTCTGCTTCACCGTCCTGACTTCACCTTCTCCTTCTCCTTCTTCTACTTCTTCTGCTTCACCCCCCTGACTTCACCTGCTCCTTCTCCTTCTTCTGCTTCTTCTGATTCACCCTCCAGACTTCACCTTCTCCTTCTCCTTCTTCTACTTCGTCTGATTCACCCTCCAGACTTCACCTTCTCCTTCTCCTTCTTCTACTTCTTCTGATTCACCCTCCAGTCTTCACCTACTCCTTCTCCTTCTTCTGTTTCTTCTGCTTCACCCTCCAGACTTCACCTTCTCCTTCTCTTTCTTCTGCTTCTTCTGATTCACCCTCCAGACTTCATCTTCTCCTTCTCCTTCTTCTGATTCTTCTGATTCACCCTCCAGACTTCACCTTCTCCTTCTCCTTCTTCTGCTTCTTCTGATTCACCCTCCTGACTTCACCTTCTCCTTCTCTTTCTTCTACTTCTTCTGCTTCACCCTCCAGACTTCACCTTCTCCTTCTCCTTCTTCTACTTCTTCTGATTCACCCTCCAGACTTCACCTTCTCCTTCTCCTTCTTCTGCTTCTTCTGATTCACCCTCCAGACTTCACCTTCTCCTTCTCCTTATTCTGCTTCTTCTGATTCACCCTCCAGACTTCACCTTCTCCTTCTCCTTCTTCTGCTTCTTCTGATTCACCCTCCAGACTTCACCTTTTCCTTCTCCTTCTTCTGCTTCTTCTGATTCACCCTCCAGACTTCACCTTCTCCTTCTCCTTCTTCTGCTTCTTCTGATTCACCCTCCAGACTTCACCTTCTCCTTCTCCTTCTTCTACTTCTTCTGATTCACCCTCCAGACTTCACCTTCTCCTTCTCTTTCTTCTGCTTCTTCTGATTCACCCTCCAGACTTCACCTTCTCCTTCTCCTTCTTCTACTTCTTCTGATTCACCCTCCAGACTTCACCTTCTCCTTCTCCTTCTTCTGCTTCTTCTGATTCACCCTCCAGACTTCACCTTCTCCTTCTCCTTCGTCTACTTCTTCTGATTCGCCCTCCAGACTACACCTTCTCCTTCTCCTTCTTCTACTTCTTCCGATTCACCCTCCAGACTTCACCTTCTCCTTCTCCTTCTTGTACTTCTTCTGATTCACCCTCCAGACTTCACCTTCTCCTTCTCCTTCTTCTACTTCTTCTGATTCACCCTCCAGACTTCACCTTCTCCTTCTCTTTCTTCTACTTCTTCTGATTCACCCTCCAGACTTCATCTTCTCCTTCTCCTTCTTCTGCTTCTTCTGATTTCCCTCCAGACTTCACCTTCTCCTTCTCCTTCTTCTGCTTCTTCTGATTCACCCTCCAGACTTCAACTTCTCCTTCTCCTTCTTCTACTTCTTCTGATTCACCCTCCAGTCTTCACCTTCTCCTTCTCCTTCTTCTGTTTCTTCTGCTTCACCCTCCAGACTTCACCTTCTCCTTCTCCTTCTTCTGCTTCTTCTGCTTCACACTCCAGACTTCACCTTCTCCTTCTCCTTCTTCTGCTTCTTCTGCTGCGCCCTCCAGGCTTCACCTTCTCCTTCTCCTTCTTCTGCTGCTTCTGCTTCACCGTCCTGACTTCACCTTCTCCTTCTCCTTCTTCTACTTCTTCTGCTACACCCCCCTGACTTCACCTGCTCCTTCTCCTTCTTCTGCTTCTTCTGATTCACCCTCCTAAATTCACCTTCTCCTTCTCCTTCTTCTGCTTCTTCTGATTCACCCTCCTGACTTCACCTTCTCCGTCTCCTTCTTCTGCTTCTTCTGATTCACCCTCCAGACTTCACCTTCTCCTTCTCCTTCTTCTGCTTCTTCTGATTCACCCTCCAGACTTCACCTTCTCCTTCTCCTTCTTCTGCTTCTTCTGCTTCACCCTCCAGACTTCACCTTCTCCTTCTCCTTCTTCTGCTTCTTCTGCTTCACCCTCCTGACTTCACCTTCTCCTTCTCCTTCTTCTACTTCTTCTGATTCACCCTCCAGACTTCACCTACTCCTTCTCCTTCTTCTGCTTCTTCTGCTTCACCCTCCAGACTTCACCTTCTCCTTCTCCTTCTTCTGCTTCTTCTGCTGCGCCCTCCAGACTTCACCTTCTCCTTCTCCTTCTTCTGCTTCTTCTGATTCACCCTCCAGACTTCACCTTCTCCTTCTCCTTCTTCTACTTCTTCTGATCCACCCTCCTGACTTCACCTTCTCCTTCTCCTTCTTCTGCTTCTTCTGCTTCACCCTCCAGACTTCACCTTCTCCTTCTCCTTCTTCTGCTTCTTCTGCTTCACCCACCAGACTTCACCTTCTCCTTCTCCTTCTTCTGCTTCTTCTGCTTCACCCTCCTGACTTCACCTTATCCTTCTCCTTCTTCTACTTCTTCTGATTCACCCTCCAGACTTCACCTACTCCTTCTCCTTCTTCTGCTTCTTCTGCTTCACCCTCCAGACTTCACCTTCTCCTTCTCCTTCTTCTGCTTCTTCTGCTTCGCCCTCCAGACTTCACCTTCTCCTTCTCCTTCTTCTGCTTCTTCTGCTTCACTCTCCTGACTTCACCTTCTCCTTCTCCTTCTTCTCCTTCTTCTGAATGACCCTCCAGACTTCACCCTCTCCTTCTCCTTCTTCTGCTTCTTCTGCTTCACCCTCCAGACTTCACCTTCTCCTTCTCCTTCTTCTGCTTCTTCTGCTTCACCGTCCTGACTTCACCTTCTCCTTCTCCTTCTTCTACTTCTTCTGCTTCACCCCCCTGACTTCACCTGCTCCTTCTCCTTCTTCTGCTTCTTCTGATTCACCCTCCTAACTTCACCTTCTCCTTCTCCTTCTTCTGCTTCTTCTGATTCACCCTCCAGACTTCACCTTCTCCTTCTCCTTCTTCTACTTCGTCTGATTCACCCTCCAGACTTCACCTTCTCCTTCTCCTTCTTCTACTTCTTCTGATTCACCCTCCAGTCTTCACCTACTCCTTCTCCTTCTTCTGTTTCTTCTGCTTCACCCTCCAGACTTCACCTTCTCCTTCTCTTTATTCTGCTTCTTCTGATTCACCCTCCAGACTTCATCTTCTCCTTCTCCTTCTTCTGATTCTTCTGATTCACCCTCCAGACTTCACCTTCTCCTTCTCCTTCTTCTGCTTCTTCTGATTCACCCTCCTGACTTCACCTTCTCCTTCTCCTTCTTCTACTTCTTCTGCTTCACCCTCCAGACTTCACCTTCTCCTTCTCCTTCTTCTACTTCTTCTGATTCACCCTCCAGACTTCACCTTCTCCTTCTCCTTCTTCTGCTTCTTCTGATTCACCCTCCAGACTTCACCTTCTCCTTCTCCTTATTCTGCTTCTTCTGATTCACCCTCCAGACTTCAACTTCTCCTTCTCCTTCTTCTGCTTCTTCTGATTCACCCTCCAGACTTCACCTTTTCCTTCTCCTTCTTCTGCTTCTTCTGATTCACCCTCCAGAATTCACCTTCTCCTTCTCCTTCTTCTGCTTCTTCTGATTCACCCTCCAGACTTCACCTTCTCCTTCTCCTTCTTCTACTTCTTCTGATTCACCCTCCAGACTTCACCTTCTCCTTCTCTTTCTTCTGCTTCTTCTGATTCACCCTCCAGACTTCACCTTCTCCTTCTCCTTCTTCTGCTTCTTCTGCTTCACCCTCCAGACTTCACCTTCTCCTTCTCCTTCTTCTGCTTCTTCTGCTTAACCCTCCTGACTTCACCTTCTCCTTCTCCTTCTTCTACTTCTTCTGATTCTCCCTCCTGACTTCACCTTCTCCTTCTCCTTCTTCTACTTCTTCTGCTTCACCCTCCAGACTTCACCTTCTCCTTCTCCTTCTTCTACTTCTTCTGATTCACCCTCCAGACTTCACCTTCTCCTTCTCCTTCTTCTACTTCTTCTGATTCACCCTCCAGACTTCACCTTCTCCTTCTCCTTCTTCTACTTCTTCTGATTCATCCTCCAGACTTCACCTTCTCCTTCTCCTTCTTCTGCTTCTTCTGATTCACCCTCCAGACTTCACCTTCTCCTTCTCCTTATTCTGCTTTTTCTGATTCACCCTCCAGACTTCACCTTCTCCTTCTCCTTCTTCTGCTTCTTCTGATTCACCCTCCAGACTTCACCTTCTCCTTCTCCTTCTTCTGCTTCTTCTGATTCACCCTCCTGACTTCACCTTCTCCTTCTCCTTCTTCTACTTCTTCTGCTTCACCCTCCAGACTTCACCTTCTCCTTCTCCTTCTTCTACTTCTTCTGAGTCACCCTCCAGACTTCACCTTCTCCTTCTCCTTCTTCTGCTTCTTCTGATTCACCCTCCAGACTTCACCTTCTCCTTCTCCTTATTCTGCTTCTTCTGATTCACCCTCCAGACTTCAACTTCTCCTTCTCCTTCTTCTGCTTCTTCTGATTCACCCTCCAGACTTCACCTTTTCCTTCTCCTTCTTCTGCTTCTTCTGATTCACCCTCCAGACTTCACCTTCTCCTTCTCCTTCTTCTGCTTCTTCTGATTCACCCTCCAGACTTCACCTTCTCCTTCTCCTTCTTCTACTTCTTCTGATTCACCCTCCAGACTTCACCTTCTCCTTCTCTTTCTTCTGCTTCTTCTGATTCACCCTCCAGACTTCACCTTCTCCTTCTCCTTCTTCTGCTTCTTCTGCTTCACCCTCCAGACTTCACCTTCTCCTTCTCCTTCTTCTGCTTCTTCTGCTTCACCCTCCTGACTTCACCTTCTCCTTCTCCTTCTTCTACTTCTTCTGATTCACCCTCCTGACTTCACCTTCTCCTTCTCCTTCTTCTACTTCTTCTGCTTCACCCTCCAGACTTCACCTTCTCCTTCTCCTTCTTCTACTTCTTCTGATTCACCCTCCAGACTTCACCTTCTCCTTCTCCTTCTTCTACTTCTTCTGATTCACCCTCCAGACTTCACCTTCTCCTTCTCCTTCTTCTACTTCTTCTGATTCATCCTCCGGACTTCACCTTCTCCTTCTCCTTCTTCTGCTTCTTCTGATTCACCCTCCAGACTTCACCTTCTCCTTCTCCTTATTCTGCTTCTTCTGATTCACCCTCCAGACTTCACCTTCTCCTTCTCCTTCTTCTGCTTCTTCTGATTCACCCTCCAGACTTCACCTTCTCCTTCTCCTTCTTCTGCTTCTTCTGATTCACCCTCCAGACTTCACCTTCTCCTTCTCCTTCTTCTGCTTCTTCTGATTCACCCTCCAGACTTCACCTTCTCCTTCTCCTTCTTCTACTTCTTCTGATTCACCCTCCTGACTTCACCTTCTCCTTCTCCTTCTTCTGCTTCTTCTGATTCACCCTCCAGACTTCACCTTCTCCTTCTCCTTCTTCTGCTTCTTCTGATTCACCCTCCAGACTTCACCTTCTCCTTCTCCTTCTTCTGCTTCTTCTGCTTCACCCTCCAGACTTCACCTTCTCCTTCTCCTTCTTCAGCTTCTTCTGCTTCACCCTCCAGACTTCACCTTCTCCTTCTCCTTCTTCTGCTTCTTCTGCTTCACCCTCCTGACTTCACCTTCTCCTTCTCCTTCTTCTGCTTCTTCTGCTTCGCCCTCCAGACTTCACCTTCTCCTTCTCCTTCTTCTGCTTCTTCTGCTTCACTCTCCTGACTTCACCTTCTCCTTCTCCTTCTTCTACTTCTTCTGATTCACCCTCCAGACTTCACCCTCTCCTTCTCCTTCTTCTACTTCTTCTGCTTCACCCTCCAGACTTCACCTTCTCCTTCTCCTTCTTCTACTTCTTCTGATTCACCCTCCAGACTTCACCTTCTCCTTCACCTTCTTCTACTTCTTCTGATTCACCCTCC
The DNA here is from genome assembly GCF_052327205.1 of Somniosus microcephalus. Taxonomy (NCBI): domain Eukaryota; kingdom Metazoa; phylum Chordata; class Chondrichthyes; order Squaliformes; family Somniosidae; genus Somniosus; species Somniosus microcephalus. The sequence continues at coordinate 30,682 of NW_028225953.1, forward strand.
AGACTTCACCTTCTCCTTCTCCTTCTTCTACTTCTTCTGATTCATTCTCCAGACTTCACCTTCTCCTTCTCCTTCTTCTGCTTCTTCTGATTCACCCTCCAGACTTCACCTTCTCCTTCTCCTTATTCTGCTTCTTCTGATTCACCCTCCAGACTTCACCTTCTCCTTCTCCTTCTTCTGCTTCTTCTGATTCACCCTCCAGACTTCACCTTCTCCTTCTCCTTCTTCTGCTTCTTCTGATTCACCCTCCAGACTTCACCTTCTCCTTCTTCTACTTCTTCTGATCCACCCTCCTGACTTCACCTTCTCCTTCTCCTTCTTCTGCTTCTTCTGCTTCACCCTCCAGACTTCACCTTCTCCTTCTCCTTCTTCTGCTTCTTCTGCTTCACCCACCAGACTTCACCTTCTCCTTCTCCTTCTTCTGCTTCTTCTGCTTCACCCTCCTGACTTCACCTTATCCTTCTCCTTCTTCTACTTCTTCTGATTCACCCTCCAGACTTCACCTACTCCTTCTCCTTCTTCTGCTTCTTCTGCTTCACCCTCCAGACTTCACCTTCTCCTTCTCCTTCTTCTGCTTCTTCTGCTTCGCCCTCCAGACTTCACCTTCTCCTTCTCCTTCTTCTGCTTCTTCTGCTTCACTCTCCTGACTTCACCTTCTCCTTCTCCTTCTTCTACTTCTTCTGATTCACCCTCCAGACTTCACCCTCTCCTTCTCCTTCTTCTGCTTCTTCTGCTTCACCCTCCAGACTTCACCTTCTCCTTCTCCTTCTTCTGCTTCTTCTGCTTCACCGTCCTGACTTCACCTTCTCCTTCTCCTTCTTCTACTTCTTCTGCTTCACCCCCCTGACTTCACCTGCTCCTTCTCCTTCTTCTGCTTCTTCTGATTCACCCTCCTAACTTCACCTTCTCCTTCTCCTTCTTCTGCTTCTTCTGATTCACCCTCCAGACTTCACCTTCTCCTTCTCCTTCTTCTACTTCGTCTGATTCACCCTCCAGACTTCACCTTCTCCTTCTCCTTCTTCTACTTCTTCTGATTCACCCTCCAGTCTTCACCTACTCCTTCTCCTTCTTCTGTTTCTTCTGCTTCACCCTCCAGACTTCACCTTCTCCTTCTCTTTATTCTGCTTCTTCTGATTCACCCTCCAGACTTCATCTTCTCCTTCTCCTTCTTCTGATTCTTCTGATTCACCCTCCAGACTTCACCTTCTCCTTCTCCTTCTTCTGCTTCTTCTGATTCACCCTCCTGACTTCACCTTCTCCTTCTCCTTCTTCTACTTCTTCTGCTTCACCCTCCAGACTTCACCTTCTCCTTCTCCTTCTTCTACTTCTTCTGATTCACCCTCCAGACTTCACCTTCTCCTTCTCCTTCTTCTGCTTCTTCTGATTCACCCTCCAGACTTCACCTTCTCCTTCTCCTTATTCTGCTTCTTCTGATTCACCCTCCAGACTTCAACTTCTCCTTCTCCTTCTTCTGCTTCTTCTGATTCACCCTCCAGACTTCACCTTTTCCTTCTCCTTCTTCTGCTTCTTCTGATTCACCCTCCAGACTTCACCTTCTCCTTCTCCTTCTTCTGCTTCTTCTGATTCACCCTCCAGACTTCACCTTCTCCTTCTCCTTCTTCTACTTCTTCTGATTCACCCTCCAGACTTCACCTTCTCCTTCTCTTTCTTCTGCTTCTTCTGATTCACCCTCCAGACTTCACCTTCTCCTTCTCCTTCTTCTGCTTCTTCTGCTTCACCCTCCAGACTTCACCTTCTCCTTCTCCTTCTTCTGCTTCTTCTTTCACCCTCCTGACTTCACCTTCTCCTTCTCCTTCTTCTACTTCTTCTGATTCACCCTCCTGACTTCACCTTCTCCTTCTCCTTCTTCTACTTCTTCTGCTTCACCCTCCAGACTTCACCTTCTCCTTCTTCTACTTCTTCTGATTCACCCTCCAGACTTCACCTTCTCCTTCTCCTTCTTCTACTTCTTCTGATTCATCCTGCAGACTTCACCTTCTCCTTCTCCTTCTTCTGCTTCTTCTGATTCACCCTCCAGACTTCACCTTCTCCTTCTCCTTATTCTGCTCCTTCTGATTCACCCTCCAGACTTCACCTTCTCCTTCTCCTTCTTCTGCTTCTTCTGATTCACCCTCCAGACTTCACCTTCTCCTTCTTCTGCTTCTTCTGATTCACCCTCCAGACTTCACCTTCTCCTTCTCCTTCTTCTACTTCTTCTGATTCACCCTCCAGACTTCATCTTCTCCTTCTCCTTCTTCTGCTTCTTCTGATTCACCCTCCAGACTTCACCTTCTCCTTCTCCTTCGTCTACTTCTTCTGATTCACCCTCCAGACTACACCTTCTCCTTCTCCTTCTTCTACTTCTTCTGATTCACCCTCCAGACTTCACCTTCTCCTTCTCCTTCTTCTGTTTCTTCTGATTCACCCTCCAGACTTCACCTTCTCCTTCTCCTTCTTCTACTTCTTCTGATTTACCCTCCAGACTTCACCTTCTCCTTCTCCTTCTTCTACTTCTTCTGATTCACCCTCCAGACTTCATCTTCTCCTTCTCCTTCTTCTGCATCTTCTGATTCACCCTCCAGACTTCACCTTCTCCTTCTCCTTCTTCTGCTTCTTCTGATTCACCCTCCAGACTTCACCTTCTCCTTCTCCTTCTTCTACTTCTTCTGATTCACCCTCCAGACTTCACCTTCTCCTTCTCCTTCTTCTACTTCTTCTGATTCACCCTCCAGTCTTCACATTCTCCTTCTCCTTCTTCTGTTTCTTCTGCTTCAGCCTCCAGACTTCACCTTCTCCTTCTCTTTCTTCTGATTCTTCTGATTCACCCTCCAGACTTCACCTTCCCCTTCTCCTTCTTCTGATTCTTCTGATTCACCCTCCAGACTTCACCTTCTCCTTCTCCTTCTTCTGCTTCTTCTGATTCACCCTCCTGGCTTCACCTTCTCCTTCTCCTTCTTCTACTTCTTCTGATTCACCCTCCTGACTTCACCTTCTCCTTCTCCTTCTTCTCCTTCTTCTGCTTCACCCTCCAGACTTCACCTTCTCCTTCTCCTTCTTCTACCTCTTCTGATTCTCCCTCCAGACTTCACCTTCTCCTTCTCCTTCTTCTGCTTCTTCTGATTCACACTCCAGACTTCACCTTCTCCTTCTCCTTATTCTGCTTCTTCTGATTCACCCTCCAGACTTCACCTTCTCCTTCTCGTTATTCTGCTTCTTCTGATTCAACCTCCAGACTTCACCTTCTCCTTCTCCTTCTTCTGCTTCTTCTGATTCACCCTCCAGACTTCACCTTCTCCTTCTCCTTCTTCTGTTTCTTCTGATTCGCCCTCCAGACTTCACCTTCTCCTTCTCCTTCTTCTGCTTCTTCTGATTCACCCTCCTGACTTCACCTTCTCCTTCTCCTTCTTCTACTTCTTCTGATTCACCCTCCAGACTTCACCTTCTCCTTCTCCTTCTTCTGCTTCTTCTGATTCACCCTCCAGACTTCACCTTCTCATTCTCCTTCTTCTGCTTCTTCTGCTGCGCCCTCCAGACTTCACCTTCTCCTTCTCCTTCTTCTGCTTCTTCTGCTTCACACTCCAGACTTCACCTTCTCCTTCTCCTTCTTCTGCTTCTTCTGCTGCGCCCTCCAGGCTTCACCTTCTCCTTCTCCTTCTTCTGCTTCTTCTGCTTCACCGTCCTGACTTCAACTGCTCCTTCTCCTTCTTCTGCTTCTTCTGATTCACCCTCCTATATTCACCTTCTCCTTCTCCTTCTTCTGCTTCTTCTGATTCACCCTCCTGACTTCACCTTCTCCTTCTCCTTCTTCTGCTTCTTCTGATTCACCCTCCAGACTTCACCTTCTCCTTCTCCTTCTTCTGCTTCTTCTGATTCACCCTCCAGACTTCACCTTCTCCTTCTCCTTCTTCTGCTTCTTCTGCTTCACCCTCCAGACTTCACCTTCTCCTTCTCCTTCTTCTGCTTCTTCTGCTTCACCCTCCTGACTTCACCTTCTCCTTCTCCTTCTTCTACTTCTTCTGATTCACCCTCCAGACTTCACCTACTCCTTCTCCTTCTTCTGCTTCTTCTGCTTCACCCTCCAGACTTCACCTTCTCCTTCTCCTTCTTCTGCTTCTTCTGCTTCGCCCTCCAGACTTCACCTTCTCCTTCTCCTTCTTCTGCTTCTTCTGCTTCACTCTCCTGACTTCACCTTCTCCTTCTCCTTCTTCTACTTCTTCTGATTCACCCTCCAGACTTCACCCTCTCCTTCTCCTTCTTCTGCTTCTTCTGCTTCACCCTCCAGACTTCACCTTCTCTTTCTCCTTCTTCTGCTTCTTCTGCTGCGCCCTCCAGACTTCACCTTCTCCTTCTCCTTCTTCTGCTTCTTCTGATTCACCCTCCAGACTTCACCTTCTCCTTCTCCTTCTTCTACTTCTTCTGATCCACCCTCCTGACTTCACCTTCTCCTTCTCGTTATTCTGCTTCTTCTGATTCAACCTCCAGACTTCACCTTCTCCTTCTCCTTCTTCTGCTTCTTCTGATTCACCCTCCAGACTGCACCTTCTCCTTCTCCTTCTTCTACTTCTTCTGATCCACCCTCCTGACTTCACCTTCTCCTTCTCCTTCTTCTGCTTCTTCTGATTCACCCTCCAGACTTCACCTTCTCCTTCTCCTTCTTCTACCTCTTCTGATTCACCCTCCAGACTTCACCTTCTCCTTCTCCTTCTTCTGCTTCTTCTGATTCACCCTCCAGACTTCACCTTCTCCTTCTCCTTATTCTGCTTCTTCTGATTCACCCTCCAGACTTCACCTTCTCCTTCTCGTTATTCTGCTTCTTCTGATTCAACCTCCAGACTTCACCTTCTCCTTCTCCTTCTTCTGCTTCTTCTGATTCGCCCTCCAGACTTCACCTTCTCCTTCTCCTTCTTCTGTTTCTTCTGATTCGCCCTCCAGACTTCACCTTCTCCTTCTCCTTCTTCTGCTTCTTCTGATTCACCCTCCTGACTTCACCTTCTCCTTCTCCTTCTTCTACTTCTTCTGATTCACCCTCCTGACTTCACCTTCTCCATCTCCTTCTTCTACTTCTTCTGATTCACCCTCCAGACTTCACCTTCTCCTTCTCCTTCTTCTTCTTCTTCTGATTCACCCTCCAGACTTCACCTTCTCCTTCTCCTTCTTCTGCTTCTTCTGCTGCGCCCTCCAGACTTCACCTTCTCCTTCTCCTTCTTCTGCTTCTTCTGCTTCACACTCCAAACTTCACCTTCTCCTTCTCCTTCTTCTGCATCTTCTGCTGCGCCCTCCAGGCTTCACCTTCTCCTTCTCCTTCTTCTGCTTCTTCTGCTTCACCGTCCTGACTTCACCTTCTCCTTCTCCTTCTTCTACTTCTTCTGCTACACCCCCCTGACTTCACCTGCTCCTTCTCCTTCTTCTGCTTCTTCTGATTCAGCCTCCTAAATTCACCTTCTCCTTCTGCTTCTTCTGATTCACCCTCCTGACTTCACCTTCTCCTTCTCCTTCTTCTGCTTCTTCTGATTCACCCTCCAGACTTCACCTTCTCCTTCTCCTTCTTCTGCTTCTTCTGATTCACCCTCCAGACTTCACCTTCTCCTTCTCCTTATTCTGCTTCTTCTGATTCACCCTCCAGACTTCAACTTCTCCTTCTCCTTCTTCTGCTTCTTCTGATTCACCCTCCAGACTTCACCTTTTCCTTCTCCTTCTTCTGCTTCTTCTGATTCACCCTCCAGACTTCACCATCTCCTTCTCCTTCTTCTGCTTCTTCTGATTCACCCTCCAGACTTCACCTTCTCCTTCTCCTTCTTCTACTTCTTCTGATTCACCCTCCAGACTTCACCTTCTCCTTCTCTTTCTTCTGCTTCTTCTGATTCACCCTCCAGACTTCACCTTCTCCTTCTCCTTCTTCTGCTTCTTCTGCTTCACCCTCCAGACTTCACCTTCTCCTTCTCCTTCTTCTGCTTCTTCTGCTTCACCCTCCTGACTTCACCTTCTCCTTCTCCTTCTTCTACTTCTTCTGATTCACCCTCCTGACTTCACCTTCTCCTTCTCCTTCTTCTACTTCTTCTGCTTCACCCTCCAGACTTCACCTTCTCCTTCTCCTTCTTCTACTTCTTCTGATTCACCCTCCAGACTTCACCTTCTCCTTCTCCTTCTTCTACTTCTTCTGATTCACCCTCCAGACTTCACCTTCTCCTTCTCCTTCTTCTACTTCTTCTGATTCATCCTCCAGACTTCACCTTCTCCTTCTACTTCTTCTGCTTCTTCTGATTCACCCTCCAGACTTCACCTTCTCCTTCTCCTTATTCTGCTCCTTCTGATTCACCCTCCAGACTTCACCTTCTCCTTCTCCTTCTTCTGCTTCTTCTGATTCACCCTCCAGACTTCACCTTCTCCTTCTCCTTCTTCTGCTTCTTCTGATTCACCCTCCAGACTTCACCTTCTCCTTCTCCTTCTTCTACTTCTTCTGATTCACCCTCCAGACTTCACCTTCTCCTTCTCCTTCTTCTGCTTCTTCTGATTCACCCTCCAGACTTCACCTTCTCCTTCTCCTTCGTCTACTTCTTCTGATTCACCCTCCAGACTACACCTTCTCCTTCTCCTTCTTCTACTTCTTCTGATTCACCCTCCAGACTTCACCTTCTCCTTCTCCTTCTTCTGTTTCTTCTGATTCACCCTCCAGACTTCACCTTCTCCTTCTCCTTCTTCTACTTCTTCTGATTCACCCTCCAGACTTCACCTTCTCCTTCTCCTTCTTCTACTTCTTCTGATTCACCCTCCAGACTTCATCTTCTCCTTCTCCTTCTTCTGCATCTTCTGATTCACCCTCCAGACTTCACCTTCTCCTTCTCCTTCTTCTGCTTCTTCTGATTCACCCTCCAGACTTCACCTTCTCCTTCTCCTTCTTCTACTTCTTCTGATTCACCCTCCAGACTTCACCTTCTCCTTCTCCTTCTTCTACTTCTTCTGATTCACCCTCCAGTCTTCACATTCTCCTTCTCCTTCTTCTGTTTCTTCTGCTTCAGCCTCCAGACTTCACCTTCTCCTTCTCTTTCTTCTGATTCTTCTGATTCACCCTCCAGACTTCACCTTCTCCTTCTCCTTCTTCTACTTCTTCTGATTCACCCTCCAGTCTTCACATTCTCCTTCTCCTTCTTCTGCTTCTTCTGATTCACCCTCCAGACTTCACCTTCTCCTTCTCCTTCTTCTGTTTCTTCTGATTCGCCCTCCAGACTTCACCTTCTCCTTCTCCTTCTTCTGCTTCTTCTGATTCACCCTCCTGACTTCACCTTCTCCTTCTCCTTCTTCTGCTTCTTCTGCTGCGCCCTCCAGGCTTCACCTTCTCCTTCTCCTTCTTCTGCTTCTTCTGCTTCACCGTCCTGACTTCACCTTCTCCTTCTCCTTCTTCTACTTCTTCTGCTACACCCCCCTGACTTCAACTGCTCCTTCTCCTTCTTCTGCTTCTTCTGATTCACCCTCCTAAATTTACCTTCTCCTTCTCCTTCTTCTGCTTCTTCTGATTCACCCTCCTGACTTCACCTTCTCCTTCTCCTTCTTCTGTTTCTTCTGATTCACCCTCCAGACTTCACCTTCTCCTTCTCCTTCTTCTGCTTCTTCTGATTCACCCTCCAGACTTCACCTTCTCCTTCTCCTTCTTCTGCTTCTTCTGCTTCACCCTCCAGACTTCACATTCTCCTTCTCCTTCTTCTGCTTCTTCTGCTTCACCCTCCTGACTTCACCTTCTCCTTCTCCTTCTTCTACTTCTTCTGATTCACCCTCCAGACTTCACCTACTCCTTCTCCTTCTTCTGCTTCTTCTGCTTCTCCCTCCAGACTTCACCTTCTCCTTCTCCTTCTTCTGCTTCTTCTGCTTCACCCTCCAGACTTCACCTTCTCCTTCTCCTTCTTCTGCTTCTTCTGCTTCGCCCTCCAGACTTCACCTTCTCCTTCTCCTTCTTCTGCTTCTTCTGCTTCACTCTCCTGACTTCACCTTCTCCTTCTCCTTCTTCTACCCTCCAGACTTCACCTTCTCCTTCTCCTTCTTCTGCTTCTTCTGATTCACCCTCCAGACTTCACCTTCTCCTTCTCCTTCTTCTACTTCTTCTGATCCACCCTCCTGACTTCACCTTCTCCTTCTCCTTCTTCTGCTTCTTCTGCTTCACCCTCCAGACTTCACCTTCTCCTTCTCCTTCTTCTGCTTCTTCTGCTTCACCCACCAGACTTCACCTTCTCCTTCTCCTTCTTCTGCTTCTTCTGCTTCACCCTCCTGACTTCACCTTCTCCTTCTCCTTCTTCTACCTCTTCTGATTCACCCTCCAGACTTCACCTGCTCCTTCTCCTTCTTCTGCTTCTTCTGATTCACCCTCCAGACTTCACCTTCTCCTTCTCCTTATTCTGCTTCTTCTGATTCACCCTCCAGACTTCACCTTCTCCTTCTCGTTATTCTGCTTCTTCTGATTCAACCTCCAGACTTCACCTTCTCCTTCTCCTTCTTCTGCTTCTTCTGATTCACCCTCCAGACTGCACCTTCTCCTTCTCCTTCTTCTACTTCTTCTGATCCACCCTCCTGACTTCACCTTCTCCTTCTCCTTCTTCTGCTTCTTCTGATTCACCCTCCTGGCTTCACCTTCTCCTTCTCCTTCTTCTACTTCTTCTGATTCACCCTCCTGACTTCACCTTCTCCTTCTCCTTCTTCTCCTTCTTCTGCTTCACCCTCCAGACTTCACCTTCTCCTTCTCCTTCTTCTACCTCTTCTGATTCACCCTCCAGACTTCACCTTCTCCTTCTCCTTCTTCTGCTTCTTCTGATTCACCCTCCAGACTTCACCTTCTCCTTCTCCTTATTCTGCTTCTTCTGATTCACCCTCCAGACTTCACCTTCTCCTTCTCGTTATTCTGCTTCTTCTGATTCAACCTCCAGACTTCACCTTCTCCTTCTCCTTCTTCTGCTTCTTCTGATTCGCCCTCCAGACTTCACCTTCTCCTTCTCCTTCTTCTGTTTCTTCTGATTCGCCCTCCAGACTTCACCTTCTCCTTCTCCTTCTTCTGCTTCTTCTGATTCACCCTCCTGACTTCACCTTCTCCTTCTCCTTCTTCTACTTCTTCTGATTCACCCTCCTGACTTCACCTTCTCCATCTCCTTCTTCTACTTCTTCTGATTCACCCTCCAGACTTCACCTTCTCCTTCTCCTTCTTCTTCTTCTTCTGATTCACCCTCCAGACTTCACCTTCTCCTTCTCCTTCTTCTGCTTCTTCTGCTGCGCCCTCCAGACTTCACCTTCTCCTTCTCCTTCTTCTGCTTCTTCTGCTTCACACTCCAAACTTCACCTTCTCCTTCTCCTTCTTCTGCATCTTCTGCTGCGCCCTCCAGGCTTCACCTTCTCCTTCTCCTTCTTCTGCTTCTTCTGCTTCACCGTCCTGACTTCACCTTCTCCTTCTCCTTCTTCTACTTCTTCTGCTACACCCCCCTGACTTCACCTGCTCCTTCTCCTTCTTCTGCTTCTTCTGATTCACCCTCCTAAATTCACCTTCTCCTTCTGCTTCTTCTGATTCACCCTCCTGACTTCACCTTCTCCTTCTCCTTCTTCTGCTTCTTCTGATTCACCCTCCAGACTTCACCTTCTCCTTCTCCTTCTTATGCTTCTTCTGATTCACCCTCCAGACTACACCTTCTCCTTCTCCTTATTCTGCTTCTTCTGATTCACCCTCCAGACTTCAACTTCTCCTTCTCCTTCTTCTGCTTCTTCTGATTCACCCTCCAGACTTCACCTTTTCCTTCTCCTTCTTCTGCTTCTTCTGATTCACCCTCCAGACTTCACCATCTCCTTCTCCTTCTTCTGCTTCTTCTGATTCACCCTCCAGACTTCACCTTCTCCTTCTCCTTCTTCTACTTCTTCTGATTCACCCTCCAGACTTCACCTTCTCCTTCTCTTTCTTCTGCTTCTTCTGATTCACCCTCCAGACTTCACCTTCTCCTTCTCCTTCTTCTGCTTCTTCTGCTTCACCCTCCAGACTTCACCTTCTCCTTCTCCTTCTTCTGCTTCTTCTGCTTCACCCTCCTGACTTCACCTTCTCCTTCTCCTTCTTCTACTTCTTCTGATTCACCCTCCTGACTTCACCTTCTCCTTCTCCTTCTTCTACTTCTTCTGCTTCACCCTCCAGACTTCACCTTCTCCTTCTCCTTCTTCTACTTCTTCTGATTCACCCTCCAGACTTCACCTTCTCCTTCTCCTTCTTCTACTTCTTATGATTCACCCTCCAGACTTCACCTTCTCCTTCTCCTTCTTCTACTTCTTCTGATTCTTCCTCCAGACTTCACCTTCTCCTTCTACTTCTTCTGCTTCTTCTGATTCACCCTCCAGACTTCACCTTCTCCTTCTCCTTATTCTGCTCCTTCTGATTCACCCTCCAGACTTCACCTTCTCCTTCTCCTTCTTCTGCTTCTTCTGATTCACCCTCCAGACTTCACCTTCTCCTTCTCCTTCTTCTGCTTCTTCTGATTCACCCTCCAGACTTCACCTTCTCCTTCTCCTTCTTCTACTTCTTCTGATTCACCCTCCAGACTTCATCTTCTCCTTCTCCTTCTTCTGCTTCTTCTGATTCACCCTCCAGACTTCACCTTCTCCTTCTCCTTCGTCTACTTCTTCTGATTCACCCTCCAGACTACACCTTCTCCTTCTCCTTCTTCTACTTCTTCTGATTCACCCTCCAGACTTCACCTTCTCCTTCTCCTTCTTCTGTTTCTTCTGATTCACCCTCCAGACTTCACCTTCTCCTTCTCCTTCTTCTACTTCTTCTGATTCACCCTCCAGACTTCACCTTCTCCTTCTCCTTCTTCTACTTCTTCTGATTCACCCTCCAGACTTCATATTCTCCTTCTCCTTCTTCTGCATCTTCTTATTCACCCTCCAGACTTCACCTTCTCCTTCTCCTTCTTCTGCTTCTTCTGATTCACCCTCCAGACTTCACCTTCTCCTTCTCCTTCTTCTACTTCTTCTGATTCACCCTCCAGACTTCACCTTCTCCTTCTCCTTCTTCTACTTCTTCTGATTCACCCTCCAGTCTTCACATTCTCCTTCTCCTTCTTCTGTTTCTTCTGCTTCAGCCTCCAGACTTCACCTTCTCCTTCTCTTTCTTCTGATTCTTCTGATTCACCCTCCAGACTTCACCTTCTCCTTCTCCTTCTTCTGATTCTTCTGATTCACCCTCCAGACTTCACCTTCTCCTTCTCCTTCTTCTGCTTCTTCTGATTCACCCTCCTGGCTTCACCTTCTCCTTCTCCTTCTTCTACTTCTTCTGATTCACCCTCCTGACTTCACCTTCTCCTTCTCCTTCTTCTCCTTCTTCTGCTTCACCCTCCAGACTTCACCTTCTCCTTCTCCTTCTTCTACCTCTTCTGATTCACCCTCCAGACTTCACCTTCTCCTTCTCCTTCTTCTGCTTCTTCTGATTCACACTCCAGACTTCACCTTCTCCTTCTCCTTATTCTGCTTCTTCTGATTCACCCTCCAGACTTCACCTTCTCCTTCTCGTTATTCTGCTTCTTCTGATTCAACCTCCAGACTTCACCTTCTCCTTCTCCTTCTTCTGCTTCTTCTGATTCACCCTCCAGACTTCACCTTCTCCTTCTCCTTCTTCTGTTTCTTCTGATTCGCCCTCCAGACTTCACCTTCTCCTTCTCCTTCTTCTGCTTCTTCTGATTCACCCTCCTGACTTCACCTTCTCCTTCTCCTTCTTCTGCTTCTTCTGCTGCGCCCTCCAGGCTTCACCTTCTCCTTCTCCTTCTTCTGCTTCTTCTGCTTCACCGTCCTGACTTCACCTTCTCCTTCTCCTTCTTCTACTTCTTCTGCTACACCCCCCTGACTTCAACTGCTCCTTCTCCTTCTTCTGCTTCTTCTGATTCACCCTCCTAAATTTACCTTCTCCTTCTCCTTCTTCTGCTTCTTCTGATTCACCCTCCTGACTTCACCTTCTCCTTCTCCTTCTTCTGCTTCTTCTGATTCACCCTCCAGACTTCACCTTCTCCTTCTCCTTCTTCTGCTTCTTCTGATTCACCCTCCAGACTTCACCTTCTCCTTCTCCTTCTTCTGCTTCTTCTGCTTCACCCTCCAGACTTCACATTCTCCTTCTCCTTCTTCTGCTTCTTCTGCTTCACCCTCCTGACTTCACCTTCTCCTTCTCCTTCTTCTACTTCTTCTGATTCACCCTCCAGACTTCACCTACTCCTTCTCCTTCTTCTGCTTCTTCTGCTTCACCCTCCAGACTTCACCTTCTCCTTCTCCTTCTTCTGCTTCTTCTGCTTCGCCCTCCAGACTTCACCTTCTCCTTCTCCTTCTTCTGCTTCTTCTGCTTCACTCTCCTGACTTCACCTTCTCCTTCTCCTTCTTCTACTTCTTCTGATTCACCCTCCAGACTTCACCCTCTCCTTCTCCTTCTTCTGCTTCTTCTGCTTCACCCTCCAGACTTCTCCTTCTCTTTCTCCTTCTTCTGCTTCTTCTGCTGCGCCCTCCAGACTTCACCTTCTCCTTCTCCTTTTTCTGCTTCTTCTGATTCACCCTCCAGACTTCACCTTCTCCTTCTCCTTCTTCTACTTCTTCTGATCCACCCTCCTGACTTCACCTTCTCCTTCTCCTTCTTCTGCTTCTTCTGCTTCACCCTCCAGACTTCACCTTCTCCTTCTCCTTCTTCTGCTTCTTCTGCTTCACCCACCAGACTTCACCTTCTCCTTCTCCTTCTTCTGCTTCTTCTGCTTCACCCTCCTGACTTCACCTTCTCCTTCTCCTTCTTCTACCTCTTCTGATTCACCCTCCAGACTTCACCTTCTCCTTCTCCTTCTTCTGCTTCTTCTGATTCACCCTCCAGACTTCACCTTCTCCTTCTCCTTATTCTGCTTCTTCTGATTCACCCTCCAGACTTCACCTTCTCCTTCTCGTTATTCTGCTTCTTCTGATTCAACCTCCAGACTTCACCTTCTCCTTCTCCTTCTTCTGCTTCTTCTGATTCACCCTCCAGACTGCACCTTCTCCTTCTCCTTCTTCTACTTCTTCTGATCCACCCTCCTGACTTCACCTTCTCCTTCTCCTTCTTCTGCTTCTTCTGATTCACCCTCCTGGCTTCACCTTCTCCTTCTCCTTCTTCTACTTCTTCTGATTCACCCTCCTGACTTCACCTTCTCCTTCTCCTTCTTCTCCTTCTTCTGCTTCACCCTCCAGACTTCACCTTCTCCTTCTCCTTCTTCTACCTCTTCTGATTCACCCTCCAGACTTCACCTTCTCCTTCTCCTTCTTCTGCTTCTTCTGATTCACGCTCCAGACTTCACCTTCTCCTTCTCCTTATTCTGCTTCTTCTGATTCACCCTCCAGACTTCACCTTCTCCTTCTCGTTATTCTGCTTCTTCTGATTCAACCTCCAGACTTCACCTTCTCCTTCTCCTTCTTCTGCTTCTTCTGATTCACCCTCCAGACTTCACCTTCTCCTTCTCCTTCTTCTGTTTCTTCTGATTCGCCCTCCAGACTTCACCTTCTCCTTCTCCTTCTTCTGCTTCTTCTGATTCACCCTCCTGACTTCACCTTCTCCTTCTCCTTCTTCTACTTCTTCTGATTCACCCTCCTGACTTCACCTTCTCCATCTCCTTCTTCTACTTCTTCTGATTCACCCTCCAGACTTCACCTTCTCCTTCTCCTTCTTCTTCTTCTTCTGATTCACCCTCCAGACTTCACCTTCTCCTTCTCCTTCTTCTGCTTCTTCTGCTGCGCCCTCCAGACTTCACCTTCTCCTTCTCCTTCTTCTGCTTCTTCTGCTTCACACTCCAAACTTCACCTTCTCCTTCTCCTTCTTCTGCATCTTCTGCTGCGCCCTCCAGGCTTCACCTTCTCCTTCTCCTTCTTCTGCTTCTTCTGCTTCACCGTCCTGACTTCACCTTCTCTTTCTCCTTCTTCTACTTCTTCTGCTACACCCCCCTGACTTCACCTGCTCCTTCTCCTTCTTCTGCTTCTTCTGATTCACCCTCCTAAATTCACCTTCTCCTTCTGCTTCTTCTGATTCACCCTCCTGACTTCACCTTCTCCTTCTCCTTCTTCTGCTTCTTCTGATTCACCCTCCAGACTTCACCTTCTCCTTCTCCTTCTTCTGCTTCTTCTGATTCACCCTCCAGACTTCACCTTCTCCTTCTCCTTCTTCTGCTTCTTCTGCTTCACCCTCCAGACTTCACCTTCTCCTTCTCCTTCTTCTGCTTCTTCTGCTTCACCCTCCTGACTACACCTTCTCCTTCTCCTTCTTCTACTTCTTCGGATTCAACCTCCAGACTTCACCTACTCCTTCTCCTTCTTCTGCTTCTTCTGCTTCACCCTCCAGACTTCACCTTCTCCTTCTCCTTCTTCTGCTTCTTCTGCTTCGCCCTCCAGACTTCACCTTCTCCTTCTCCTTCTTCTGCTTCTTCTGCTTCACTCTCCTGACTTCACCTTCTCCTTCTCCTTCTTCTACTTCTTCTGATTCACCCTCCAGACTTCACCCTCTCCTTCTCCTTCTTCTGCTTCTTCTGCTTCACCCTCCAGACTTCACCTTCTCTTTCTCCTTCTTCTGCTTCTTCTGCTGCGCCCTCCAGACTTCACCTTCTCCTTCTCCTTCTTCTGCTTCTTCTGATTCACCCTCCAGACTTCACCTTCTCCTTCTCCTTCTTCTACTTCTTCTGATCCACCCTCCTGACTTCACCTTCTCCTTCTCCTTCTTCTGCTTCTTCTGCTTCACCCTCCAGACTTCACCTTCTCCTTCTCCTTCTTCTGCTTCTTCTGCTTCACCCACCAGACTTCACCTTCTCCTTCTCCTTCTTCTGCTTCGTCTGCTTCACCCTCCTGACTTCACCTTCTCCTTCTCCTTCTTCTACCTCTTCTGATTCACCCTCCAGACTTCACCTTCTCCTTCTCCTTCTTCTGCTTCTTCTGATTCACCCTCCAGACTTCACCTTCTCCTTCTCCTTATTCTGCTTCTTCTGATTCACCCTCCAGACTTCACCTTCTCCTTCTCGTTATTCTGCTTCTTCTGATTCAACCTCCAGACTTCACCTTCTCCTTCTCCTTCTTCTGCTTCTTCTGATTCACCCTCCTGACTTCACCTTCTCCTTCTCCTGCTTCTCCTTCTTCTGCTTCACCCTCCAGACTTCACCTTCTCCTTCTCCTTCTTCTACCTCTTCTGATTCACCCTCCAGACTTCACCTTCTCCTTCTCCTTCTTCTACTTCTTCTGATTCACCCTCCAGACTTCACCTTCTCCTTCTCCTTCTTCTACTTCTTCTGATTCACCCTCCAGACTTCATCTTCTCCTTCTCCTTCTTCTGCATCTTCTGATTCACCCTCCAGACTTCACCTTCTCCTTCTCCTTCTTCTGCTTCTTCTGATTCACCCTCCAGACTTCACCTTCTCCTTCTCCTTCTTCTACTTCTTCTGATTCACCCTCCAGACTTCACCTTCTCCTTCTCCTTCTTCTACTTCTTCTGATTCACCCTCCAGTCTTCACATTCTCCTTCTCCTTCTTCTGTTTCTTCTGCTTCAGCCTCCAGACTTCACCTTCTCCTTCTCTTTCTTCTGATTCTTCTGATTCACCCTCCAGACTTCACCTTCTCCTTCTCCTTCTTCTGATTCTTCTGATTCACCCTCCAGACTTCACCTTCTCCTTCTCCTTCTTCTGCTTCTTCTGATTCACCCGCCTGGCTTCACCTTCTCCTTCTCCTTCTTCTACTTCTTCTGATTCACCCTCCTGACTTCACCTTCTCCTTCTCCTTCTTCTCCTTCTTCTGCTTCACCCTCCAGACTTCACCTTCTCCTTCTCCTTCTTCTACCTCTTCTGATTCACCCTCCAGACTTCACCTTCTCCTTCTCCTTCTTCTGCTTCTTCTGATTCACCCTCCAGACTTCACCTTCTCCTTCTCCTTATTCTGCTTCTTCTGATTCACCCTCCAGACTTCACCTTCTCCTTCTCGTTATTCTGCTTCTTCTGATTCAACCTCCAGACTTCACCTTCTCCTTCTCCTTCTTCTGCTTCTTCTGATTCACCCTCCAGACTTCACCTTCTCCTTCTCCTTCTTCTGTTTCTTCTGATTCGCCCTCCAGACTTCACCTTCTCCTTCTCCTTCTTCTGCTTCTTCTGATTCACCCTCCTGACTTCACCTTCTCCTTCTCCTTCTTCTACTTCTTCTGATTCACCCTCCTGACTTCACCTTCTCCTTCTCCTTCTTCTACATCTTCTGATTCACCCTCCAGACTTCACCTTCTCCTTCTCCTTCTTCTGCTTCTTCTGATTCACCCTCCAGACTTCACCTTCTCATTCTCCTTCTTCTGCTTCTTCTGCTGCGCCCTCCAGACTTCACCTTCTCCTTCTCGTTATTCTGCTTCTTCTGATTCAACCTCCAGACTTCACCTTCTCCTTCTCCTTCTTCTGCTTCTTCTGATTCACCCTCCAGACTTCACCTTCTCCTTCTCCTTCTTCTGTTTCTTCTGATTCGCCCTCCAGACTTCACCTTCTCCTTCTCCTTCTTCTGCTTCTTCTGATTCACCCTCCTGACTTCACCTTCTCCTTCTCCTTCTTCTGCTTCTTCTGCTGCGCCCTCCAGGCTTCACCTTCTCCTTCTCCTTCTTCTGCTTCTTCTGCTTCACCGTCCTGACTTCACCTTCTCCTTCTCCTTCTTCTACTTCTTCTGCTACACCCCCCTGACTTCAACTGCTCCTTCTCCTTCTTCTGCTTCTTCTGATTCACCCTCCTAAATTCACCTTCTCCTTCTCCTTCTTCTGCTTCTTCTGATTCACCCTCCTGACTTCACCTTCTCCTTCTCCTTCTTCTGCTTCTTCTGATTCACCCTCCAGACTTCACCTTCTCCTTCTCCTTCTTCTGCTTCTTCTGATTCACCCTCCAGACTTCACCTTCTCCTTCTCCTTCTTCTGCTTCTTCTGCTTCACCCTCCAGACTTCACATTCTCCTTCTCCTTCTTCTGCTTCTTCTGCTTCACCCTCCTGACTTCACCTTCTCCTTCTCCTTCTTCTACTTCTTCTGATTCACCCTCCAGACTTCACCTACTCCTTCTCCTTCTTCTGCTTCTTCTGCTTCACCCTCCAGACTTCACCTTCTCCTTCTCCTTCTTCTGCTTCTTCTGCTTCGCCCTCCAGACTTCACCTTCTCCTTCTCCTTCTTCTGCTTCTTCTGCTTCACTCTCCTGACTTCACCTTCTCCTTCTCCTTCTTCTACTTCTTCTGATTCACCCTCCAGACTTCACCCTCTCCTTCTCCTTCTTCTGCTTCTTCTGCTTCACCCTCCAGACTTCACCTTCTCCTTCTCCTTCTTCTGCTTCTTCTGCTTCACCCACCAGACTTCACCTTCTCCTTCTCCTTCTTCTGCTTCTTCTGCTTCACCCTCCTGACTTCACCTTCTCCTTCTCCTTCTTCTACCTCTTCTGATTCACCCTCCAGACTTCACCTTCTCCTTCTCCTTCTTCTGCTTCTTCTGATTCACCCTCCAGACTTCACCTTCTCCTTCTCCTTATTCTGCTTCTTCTGATTCACCCTCCAGACTTCACCTTCTCCTTCTCGTTATTCTGCTTCTTCTGATTCAACCTCCAGACTTCACCTTCTCCTTCTCCTTCTTCTGCTTCTTTTGATTCACCCTCCAGACTGCACCTTCTCCTTCTCCATCTTCTACTTCTTCTGATCCACCCTCCTGACTTCACCTTCTCCTTCTCCTTCTTCTGCTTCTTCTGATTCACCCTCCTGGCTTCACCTTCTCCTTCTCCTTCTTCTACTTCTTCTGATTCACCCTCCTGACTTCACCTTCTCCTTCTCCTTCTTCTCCTTCTTCTGCTTCACCCTCCAGACTTCACCTTCTCCTTCTCCTTCTTCTACCTCTTCTGATTCACCCTCCAGACTTCACCTTCTCCTTCTCCTTCTTCTGCTTCTTCTGATTCACGCTCCAGACTTCACCATCTCCTTCTCCTTATTCTGCTTCTTCTGATTCACCCTCCAGACTTCACCTTCTCCTTCTCGTTATTCTGCTTCTTCTGATTCAACCTCCAGACTTCACCTTCTCCTTCTCCTTCTTCTGCTTCTTCTGATTCACCCTCCAGACTTCACCTTCTCCTTCTCCTTCTTCTGTTTCTTCTGATTCGCCCTCCAGACTTCACCTTCTCCTTCTCCTTCTTCTGCTTCTTCTGATTCACCCTCCTGACTTCACCTTCTCCTTCTCCTTCTTCTACTTCTTCTGATTCACCCTCCTGACTTCACCTTCTCCATCTCCTTCTTCTACTTCTTCTGATTCACCCTCCAGACTTCACCTTCTCCTTCTCCTTCTTCTTCTTCTTCTGATTCACCCTCCAGACTTCACCTTCTCCTTCTCCTTCTTCTGCTTCTTCTGCTGCGCCCTCCAGACTTCACCTTCTCCTTCTCCTTCTTCTGCTTCTTCTGCTTCACACTCCAAACTTCACCTTCTCCTTCTCCTTCTTCTGCATCTTCTGCTGCGCCCTCCAGGCTTCACCTTCTCCTTCTCCTTCTTCTGCTTCTTCTGCTTCACCGTCCTGACTTCACCTTCTCCTTCTCCTTCTTCTACTTCTTCTGCTACACCCCCCTGACTTCACCTGCTCCTTCTCCTTCTTCTGCTTCTTCTGATTCACCCTCCTAAATTCACCTTCTCCTTCTGCTTCTTCTGATTCACCCTCCTGACTTCACCTTCTCCTTCTCCTTCTTCTGCTTCTTCTGATTCACCCTCCAGACTTCACCTTCTCCTTCTCCTTCTTCTGCTTCTTCTGATTCACCCTCCAGACTTCATCTTCTCCTTCTCCTTCTTCTGCTTCTTCTGCTTCACCCTCCAGACTTCACCTTCTCCTTCTCCTTCTTCTGCTTCACCCTCCTGACTACACCTTCTCCTTCTCCTTCTTCTACTTCTTCGGATTCAACCTCCAGACTTCACCTACTCCTTCTCCTTCTTCTGCTTCTTCTGCTTCACCCTCCAGACTTCACCTTCTCCTTCTCCTTCTTCTGCTTCTTCTGCTTCGCCCTCCAGACTTCACCTTCTCCTTCTACTTCTTCTGCTTCTTCTGCTTCACTCTCCTGACTTCACCTTCTCCTTCTCCTTCTTCTACTTCTTCTGATTCACCCTCCAGACTTCACCCTCTCCTTCTCCTTCTTCTGCTTCTTCTGCTTCACCCTCCAGACTTCACCTTCTCTTTCTCCTTCTTCTGCTTCTTCTGCTGCGCCCTCCAGACTTCACCTTCTCCTTCTCCTTCTTCTGCTTCTTCTGATTCACCCTCCAGACTTCACCTTCTCCTTCTCCTTCTTCTACTTCTTCTGATCCACCCTCCTGACTTCACCTTCTCCTTCTCCTTCTTCTGCTTCTTCTGCTTCACCCTCCAGACTTCACCTTCTCCTTCTCCTTCTTCTGCTTCTTCTGCTTCACCCACCAGACTTCACCTTCTCCTTCTCCTTCTTCTGCTTCGTCTGCTTCACCCTCCTGACTTCACCTTCTCCTTCTCCTTCTTCTACCTCTTCTGATTCACCCTCCAGACTTCACCTTCTCCTTCTCCTTCTTCTGCTTCTTCTGATTCACCCTCCAGACTTCACCTTCTCCTTCTCCTTATTCTGCTTCTTCTGATTCACCCTCCAGACTTCACCTTCTCCTTCTCGTTATTCTGCTTCTTCTGATTCAACCTCCAGACTTCACCTTCTCCTTCTCCTTCTTCTGCTTCTTCTGATTCACCCTCCTGACTTCACCTTCTCCTTCTCCTTCTTCTCCTTCTTCTGCTTCACCCTCCAGACTTCACCTTCTCCTTCTCCTTCTTCTACCTCTTCTGATTCACCCTCCAGACTTCACCTTCTCCTTCTCCTTCTTCTACTTCTTCTGATTCACCCTCCAGACTTCACCTTCTCCTTCTCCTTCATCTACTTCTTCTGATTCACCCTCCAGACTTCACCTTCTCCTTCTCCTTCTTCTGCTTCTTCTGCTTCACCCTCCAGACTTCACCTTCTCCTTCTCCTTCTTCTGCTTCTTCTTTCACCCTCCTGACTTCACCTTCTCCTTCTCCTTCTTCTACTTCTTCTGATTCACCCTCCTGACTTCACCTTCTCCTTCTCCTTCTTCTACTTCTTCTGCTTCACCCTCCAGACTTCACCTTCTCCTTCTTCTACTTCTTCTGATTCACCCTCCAGACTTCACCTTCTCCTTCTCCTTCTTCTACTTCTTCTGATTCATCCTCCAGACTTCACCTTCTCCTTCTCCTTCTTCTGCTTCTTCTGATTCACCCTCCAGACTTCACCTTCTCCTTCTCCTTATTCTGCTCCTTCTGATTCACCCTCCAGACTTCACCTTCTCCTTCTCCTTCTTCTGCTTCTTCTGATTCACCCTCCAGACTTCACCTTCTCCTTCTCCTTCTTCTGCTTCTTCTGATTCACCCTCCAGACTTCACCTTCTCCTTCTCCTTCTTCTACTTCTTCTGATTCACCCTCCAGACTTCATCTTCTCCTTCTCCTTCTTCTGCTTCTTCTGATTCACCCTCCAGACTTCACCTTCTCCTTCTCCTTCGTCTACTTCTTCTGATTCACCCTCCAGACTACACCTTCTCCTTCTCCTTCTTCTACTTCTTCTGATTCACCCTCCAGACTTCACCTTCTCCTTCTCCTTCTTCTGTTTCTTCTGATTCACCCTCCAGACTTCACCTTCGCCTTCTCCTTCTTCTACTTCTTCTGATTTACCCTCCAGACTTCACCTTCTCCTTCTCCTTCTTCTACTTCTTCTGATTCACCCTCCAGACTTCATCTTCTCCTTCTCCTTCTTCTGCATCTTCTGATTCACCCTCCAGACTTCACCTTCTCCTTCTCCTTCTTCTGCTTCTTCTGATTCACCCTCCAGACTTCACCTTCTCCTTCTCCTTCTTCTACTTCTTCTGATTCACCCTCCAGACTTCACCTTCTCCTTCTCCTTCTTCTACTTCTTCTGATTCACCCTCCAGTCTTCACATTCTCCTTCTCCTTCTTCTGTTTCTTCTGCTTCAGCCTCCAGACTTCACCTTCTCCTTCTCTTTCTTCTGATTCTTCTGATTCACCCTCCAGACTTCACCTTCCCCTTCTCCTTCTTCTGATTCTTCTGATTCACCCTCCAGACTTCACCTTCTCCTTCTCCTTCTTCTGCTTCTTCTGATTCACCCTCCTGGCTTCACCTTCTCCTTCTCCTTCTTCTACTTCTTCTGATTCACCCTCCTGACTTCACCTTCTCCTTCTCCTTCTTCTCCTTCTTCTGCTTCACCCTCCAGACTTCACCTTCTCCTTCTCCTTCTTCTACCTCTTCTGATTCACCCTCCAGACTTCACCTTCTCCTTCTCCTTCTTCTGCTTCTTCTGATTCACACTCCAGACTTCACCTTCTCCTTCTCCTTATTCTGCTTCTTCTGATTCACCCTCCAGACTTCACCTTCTCCTTCTCGTTATTCTGCTTCTTCTGATTCAACCTCCAGACTTCACCTTCTCCTTCTCCTTCTTCTGCTTCTTCTGATTCACCCTCCAGACTTCACCTTCTCCTTCTCCTTCTTCTGTTTCTTCTGATTCGCCCTCCAGACTTCACCTTCTCCTTCTCCTTCTTCTGCTTCTTCTGATTCACCCTCCTGACTTCACCTTCTCCTTCTCCTTCTTCTACTTCTTCTGATTCACCCTCCAGACTTCACCTTCTCCTTCTCCTTCTTCTGCTTCTTCTGATTCACCCTCCAGACTTCACCTTCTCATTCTCCTTCTTCTGCTTCTTCTGCTGCGCCCTCCAGACTTCACCTTCTCCTTCTCCTTCTTCTGCTTCTTCTGCTTCACACTCCAGACTTCACCTTCTCCTTCTCCTTCTTCTGCTTCTTCTGCTGCGCCCTCCAGGCTTCACCTTCTCCTTCTCCTTCTTCTGCTTCTTCTGCTTCACCGTCCTGACTTCACCTTCTCCTTCTCCTTCTTCTACTTCTTCTGCTACACCCCCCTGACTTCAACTGCTCCTTCTCCTTCTTCTGCTTCTTCTGATTCACCCTCCTATATTCACCTTCTCCTTCTCCTTCTTCTGCTTCTTCTGATTCACCCTCCTGACTTCACCTTCTCCTTCTCCTTCTTCTGCTTCTTCTGATTCACCCTCCAGACTTCACCTTCTCCTTCTCCTTCTTCTGCTTCTTCTGATTCACCCTCCAGACTTCACCTTCTCCTTCTCCTTCTTCTGCTTCTTCTGCTTCACCCTCCAGACTTCACCTTCTCCTTCTCCTTCTTCTGCTTCTTCTGCTTCACCCTCCTGACTTCACCTTCTCCTTCTCCTTCTTCTACTTCTTCTGATTCACCCTCCAGACTTCACCTACTCCTTCTCCTTCTTCTGCTTCTTCTGCTTCACCCTCCAGACTTCACCTTCTCCTTCTCCTTCTTCTGCTTCTTCTGCTTCGCCCTCCAGACTTCACCTTCTCCTTCTCCTTCTTCTGCTTCTTCTGCTTCACTCTCCTGACTTCACCCTCTCCTTCTCCTTCTTCTGCTTCTTCTGCTTCACCCTCCAGACTTCACCTTCTCTTTCTCCTTCTTCTGCTTCTTCTGCTGCGCCCTCCAGACTTCACCTTCTCCTTCTCCTTCTTCTGCTTCTTCTGATTCACCCTCCAGACTTCACCTTCTCCTTCTCCTTCTTCTACTTCTTCTGATCCACCCTCCTGACTTCACCTTCTCCTTCTCCTTCTTCTGCTTCTTCTGCTTCACCCTCCAGACTTCACCTTCTCCTTCTCCTTCTTCTGCTTCTTCTGCTTCACCCACCAGACTTCACCTTCTCCTTCTCCTTCTTCTGCTTCTTCTGCTTCACCCTCCTGACTTCACCTTCTCCTTCTCCTTCTTCTACCTCTTCTGATTCACCCTCCAGACTTCACCTTCTCCTTCTCCTTCTTCTGCTTCTTCTGATTCACCCTCCAGACTTCACCTTCTCCTTCTCCTTATTCTGCTTCTTCTGATTCACCCTCCAGAGTTCACCTTCTCCTTCTCGTTATTCTGCTTCTTCTGATTCAACCTCCAGACTTCACCTTCTCCTTCTCCTTCTTCTGCTTCTTCTGATTCACCCTCCAGACTGCACCTTCTCCTTCTCCTTCTTCTACTTCTTCTGATCCACCCTCCTGACTTCACCTTCTCCTTCTCCTTCTTCTGCTTCTTCTGATTCACCCTCCTGGCTTCACCTTCTCCTTCTACTTCTTCTACTTCTTCTGATTCACCCTCCTGACTTCACCTTCTCCTTCTCCTTCTTCTCCTTCTTCTGCTTCACCCTCCAGACTTCACCTTCTCCTTCTCCTTCTTCTACCTCTTCTGATTCACCCTCCAGACTTCACCTTCTCCTTCTCCTTCTTCTGCTTCTTCTGATTCACCCTCCAGACTTCACCTTCTCCTTCTCCTTATTCTGCTTCTTCTGATTCACCCTCCAGACTTCACCTTCTCCTTCTCGTTATTCTGCTTCTTCTGATTCAACCTCCAGACTTCACCTTCTCCTTCTCCTTCTTCTGCTTCTTCTGATTCGCCCTCCAGACTTCACCTTCTCCTTCTCCTTCTTCTGTTTCTTCTGATTCGCCCTCCAGACTTCACCTTCTCCTTCTCCTTCTTCTGCTTCTTCTGATTCACCCTCCTGACTTCACCTTCTCCTTCTCCTTCTTCTACTTCTTCTGATTCACCCTCCTGACTTCACCTTCTCCATCTCCTTCTTCTACTTCTTCTGATTCACCCTCCAGACTTCACCTTCTCCTTCTCCTTCTTCTTCTTCTTCTGATTCACCCTCCAGACTTCACCTTCTCCTTCTCCTTCTTCTGCTTCTTCTGCTGCGCCCTCCAGACTTCACCTTCTCCTTCTCCTTCTTCTGCTTCTTCTGCTTCACACTCCAAACTTCACCTTCTCCTTCTCCTTCTTCTGCATCTTCTGCTGCGCCCTCCAGGCTTCACCTTCTCCTTCTCCTTCTTCTGCTTCTTCTGCTTCACCGTCCTGACTTCACCTTCTCCTTCTCCTTCTTCTACTTCTTCTGCTACACCCCCCTGACTTCACCTGCTCCTTCTCCTTCTTCTGCTTCTTCTGATTCACCCTCCTAAATTCACCTTCTCCTTCTGCTTCTTCTGATTCACCCTCCTGACTTCACCTTCTCCTTCTCCTTCTTCTGCTTCTTCTGATTCACCCTCCAGACTTCACCTTCTCCTTCTCCTTCTTCTGCTTCTTCTGATTCACCCTCCAGACTTCACCTTCTCCTTCTCCTTATTCTGCTTCTTCTGATTCACCCTCCAGACTTCAACTTCTCCTTCTCCTTCTTCTGCTTCTTCTGATTCACCCTCCAGACTTCACCTTTTCCTTCTCCTTCTTCTGCTTCTTCTGATTCACCCTCCAGACTTCACCATCTCCTTCTCCTTCTTCTGCTTCTTCTGATTCACCCTCCAGACTTCACCTTCTCCTTCTCCTTCTTCTGCTTCTTCTGCTTCACCCTCCAGACTTCACCTTCTCCTTCTCCTTCTTCTGCTTCTTCTGCTTCACCCTCCTGACTTCACCTTCTCCTTCTCCTTCTTCTACTTCTTCTGATTCACCCTCCTGACTTCACCTTCTCCTTCTCCTTCTTCTACTTCTTCTGCTTCACCCTCCAGACTTCACCTTCTCCTTCTCCTTCTTCTACTTCTTCTGATTCACCCTCCAGACTTCACCTTCTCCTTCTCCTTCTTCTACTTCTTCTGATTCACCCTCCAGACTTCACCTTCTCCTTCTCCTTCTTCTACTTCTTCTGATTCATCCTCCAGACTTCACCTTCTCCTTCTACTTCTTCTGCTTCTTCTGATTCACCCTCCAGACTTCACCTTCTCCTTCTCCTTATTCTGCTCCTTCTGATTCACCCTCCAGACTTCACCTTCTCCTTCTCCTTCTTCTGCTTCTTCTGATTCACCCTCCAGACTTCACCTTCTCCTTCTCCTTCTTCTGCTTCTTCTGATTCACCCTCCAGACTTCACCTTCTCCTTCTCCTTCTTCTACTTCTTCTGATTCACCCTCCAGACTTCATCTTCTCCTTCTCCTTCTTCTGCTTCTTCTGATTCACCCTCCAGACTTCACCTTCTCCTTCTCCTTCGTCTACTTCTTCTGATTCACCCTCCAGATTACACCTTCTCCTTCTCCTTCTTCTACTTCTTCTGATTCACCCTCCAGACTTCACCTTCTCCTTCTCCTTCTTCTGTTTCTTCTGATTCACCCTCCAGACTTCACCTTCTCCTTCTCCTTCTTCTACTTCTTCTGATTCACCCTCCAGACTTCACCTTCTCCTTCTCCTTCTTCTACTTCTTCTGATTCACCCTCCAGACTTCATCTTCTCCTTCTCCTTCTTCTGCATCTTCTGATTCACCCTCCAGACTTCACCTTCTCCTTCTCCTTCTTCTGCTTCTTCTGATTCACCCTCCAGACTTCACCTTCTCCTTCTCCTTCTTCTACTTCTTCTGATTCACCCTCCAGACTTCACCTTCTCCTTCTCCTTCTTCTACTTCTTCTGATTCACCCTCCAGTCTTCACATTCTCCTTCTCCTTCTTCTGTTTCTTCTGCTTCAGCCTCCAGACTTCACCTTCTCCTTCTCTTTCTTCTGATTCTTCTGATTCACCCTCCAGACTTCACCTTCTCCTTCTCCTTCTTCTACTTCTTCTGATTCACCCTCCAGTCTTCACATTCTCCTTCTCCTTCTTCTGCTTCTTCTGATTCACCCTCCAGACTTCACCTTCTCCTTCTCCTTCTTCTGTTTCTTCTGATTCGCCCTCCAGACTTCACCTTCTCCTTCTCCTTCTTCTGCTTCTTCTGATTCACCCTCCTGACTTCACCTTCTCCTTCTCCTTCTTCTGCTTCTTCTGCTGCGCCCTCCAGGCTTCACCTTCTCCTTCTCCTTCTTCTGCTTCTTCTGCTTCACCGTCCTGACTTCACCTTCTCCTTCTCCTTCTTCTACTTCTTCTGCTACACCCCCCTGACTTCAACTGCTCCTTCTCCTTCTTCTGCTTCTTCTGATTCACCCTCCTAAATTTACCTTCTCCTTCTCCTTCTTCTGCTTCTTCTGATTCACCCTCCTGACTTCACCTTCTCCTTCTCCTTCTTCTGCTTCTTCTGATTCACCCTCCAGACTTCACCTTCTCCTTCTCCTTCTTCTGCTTCTTCTGATTCACCCTCCAGACTTCACCTTCTCCTTCTCCTTCTTCTGCTTCTTCTGCTTCACCCTCCAGACTTCACATTCTCCTTCTCCTTCTTCTGCTTCTTCTGCTTCACCCTCCTGACTTCACCTTCTCCTTCTCCTTCTTCTACTTCTTCTGATTCACCCTCCAGACTTCACCTACTCCTTCTCCTTCTTCTGCTTCTTCTGCTTCACCCTCCAGACTTCACCTTCTCCTTCTCCTTCTTCTGCTTCTTCTGCTTCACCCTCCAGACTTCACCTTCTCCTTCTCCTTCTTCTGCTTCTTCTGCTTCGCCCTCCAGACTTCACCTTCTCCTTCTCCTTCTTCTGCTTCTTCTGCTTCACTCTCCTGACTTCACCTTCTCCTTCTCCTTCTTCTACCCTCCAGACTTCACCTTCTCCTTCTCCTTCTTCTGCTTCTTCTGATTCACCCTCCAGACTTCACCTTCTCCTTCTCCTTCTTCTACTTCTTCTGATCCACCCTCCTGACTTCACCTTCTCCTTCTCCTTCTTCTGCTTCTTCTGCTTCACCCTCCAGACTTCACCTTCTCCTTCTCCTTCTTCTGCTTCTTCTGCTTCACCCACCAGACTTCACCTTCTCCTTCTCCTTCTTCTGCTTCTTCTGCTTCACCCTCCTGACTTCACCTTCTCCTTCTCCTTCTTCTACCTCTTCTGATTCACCCTCCAGACTTCACCTGCTCCTTCTCCTTCTTCTGCTTCTTCTGATTCACCCTCCAGACTTCACCTTCTCCTTCTCCTTATTCTGCTTCTTCTGATTCACCCTCCAGACTTCACCTTCTCCTTCTCGTTATTCTGCTTCTTCTGATTCAACCTCCAGACTTCACCTTCTCCTTCTCCTTCTTCTGCTTCTTCTGATTCACCCTCCAGACTGCACCTTCTCCTTCTCCTTCTTCTACTTCTTCTGATCCACCCTCCTGACTTCACCTTCTCCTTCTCCTTCTTCTGCTTCTTCTGATTCACCCTCCTGGCTTCACCTTCTCCTTCTCCTTCTTCTACTTCTTCTGATTCACCCTCCTGACTTCACCTTCTCCTTCTCCTTCTTCTCCTTCTTCTGCTTCACCCTCCAGACTTCACCTTCTCCTTCTCCTTCTTCTACCTCTTCTGATTCACCCTCCAGACTTCACCTTCTCCTTCTCCTTCTTCTGCTTCTTCTGATTCACCCTCCAGACTTCACCTTCTCCTTCTCCTTATTCTGCTTCTTCTGATTCACCCTCCAGACTTCACCTTCTCCTTCTCGTTATTCTGCTTCTTCTGATTCAACCTCCAGACTTCACCTTCTCCTTCTCCTTCTTCTGCTTCTTCTGATTCGCCCTCCAGACTTCACCTTCTCCTTCTCCTTCTTCTGTTTCTTCTGATTCGCCCTCCAGACTTCACCTTCTCCTTCTCCTTCTTCTGCTTCTTCTGATTCACCCTCCTGACTTCACCTTCTCCTTCTCCTTCTTCTACTTCTTCTGATTCACCCTCCTGACTTCACCTTCTCCATCTCCTTCTTCTACTTCTTCTGATTCACCCTCCAGACTTCACCTTCTCCTTCTCCTTCTTCTTCTTCTTCTGATTCACCCTCCAGACTTCACCTTCTCCTTCTCCTTCTTCTGCTTCTTCTGCTGCGCCCTCCAGACTTCACCTTCTCCTTCTCCTTCTTCTGCTTCTTCTGCTTCACACTCCAAACTTCACCTTCTCCTTCTCCTTCTTCTGCATCTTCTGCTGCGCCCTCCAGGCTTCACCTTCTCCTTCTCCTTCTTCTGCTTCTTCTGCTTCACCGTCCTGACTTCACCTTCTCCTTCTCCTTCTTCTACTTCTTCTGCTACACCCCCCTGACTTCACCTGCTCCTTCTCCTTCTTCTGCTTCTTCTGATTCACCCTCCTAAATTCACCTTCTCCTTCTGCTTCTTCTGATTCACCCTCCTGACTTCACCTTCTCCTTCTCCTTCTTCTGCTTCTTCTGATTCACCCTCCAGACTTCACCTTCTCCTTCTCCTTCTTCTGCTTCTTCTGATTCACCCTCCAGACTTCACCTTCTCCTTCTCCTTATTCTGCTTCTTCTGATTCACCCTCCAGACTTCAACTTCTCCTTCTCCTTCTTCTGCTTCTTCTGATTCACCCTCCAGACTTCACCTTTTCCTTCTCCTTCTTCTGCTTCTTCTGATTCACCCTCCAGACTTCACCATCTCCTTCTCCTTCTTCTGCTTCTTCTGATTCACCCTCCAGACTTCACCTTCTCCTTCTCCTTCTTCTACTTCTTCTGATTCACCCTCCAGACTTCACCTTCTCCTTCTCTTTCTTCTGCTTCTTCTGATTCACCCTCCAGACTTCACCTTCTCCTTCTCCTTCTTCTGCTTCTTCTGCTTCACCCTCCAGACTTCACCTTCTCCTTCTCCTTCTTCTGCTTCTTCTGCTTCACCCTCCTGACTTCACCTTCTCCTTCTCCTTCTTCTACTTCTTCTGATTCACCCTCCTGACTTCACCTTCTCCTTCTCCTTCTTCTACTTCTTCTGCTTCACCCTCCAGACTTCACCTTCTCCTTCTCCTTCTTCTACTTCTTCTGATTCACCCTCCAGACTTCACCTTCTCCTTCTCCTTCTTCTACTTCTTCTGATTCACCCTCCAGACTTCACCTTCTCCTTCTCCTTCTTCTACTTCTTCTGATTCATCCTCCAGACTTCACCTTCTCCTTCTACTTCTTCTGCTTCTTCTGATTCACCCTCCAGACTTCACCTTCTCCTTCTCCTTATTCTGCTCCTTCTGATTCACCCTCCAGACTTCACCTTCTCCTTCTCCTTCTTCTGCTTCTTCTGATTCACCCTCCAGACTTCACCTTCTCCTTCTCCTTCTTCTGCTTCTTCTGATTCACCCTCCAGACTTCACCTTCTCCTTCTCCTTCTTCTACTTCTTCTGATTCACCCTCCAGACTTCATCTTCTCCTTCTCCTTCTTCTGCTTCTTCTGATTCACCCTCCAGACTTCACCTTCTCCTTCTCCTTCGTCTACTTCTTCTGATTCACCCTCCAGACTACACCTTCTCCTTCTCCTTCTTCTACTTCTTCTGATTCACCCTCCAGACTTCACCTTCTCCTTCTCCTTCTTCTGTTTCTTCTGATTCACCCTCCAGACTTCACCTTCTCCTTCTCCTTCTTCTACTTCTTCTGATTCACCCTCCAGACTTCACCTTCTCCTTCTCCTTCTTCTACTTCTTCTGATTCACCCTCCAGACTTCATCTTCTCCTTCTCCTTCTTCTGCATCTTCTTATTCACCCTCCAGACTTCACCTTCTCCTTCTCCTTCTTCTGCTTCTTCTGATTCACCCTCCAGACTTCACCTTCTCCTTCTCCTTCTTCTACTTCTTCTGATTCACCCTCCAGACTTCACCTTCTCCTTCTCCTTCTTCTACTTCTTCTGATTCACCCTCCAGTCTTCACATTCTCCTTCTCCTTCTTCTGTTTCTTCTGCTTCAGCCTCCAGACTTCACCTTCTCCTTCTCTTTCTTCTGATTCTTCTGATTCACCCTCCAGACTTCACCTTCTCCTTCTCCTTCTTCTGATTCTTCTGATTCACCCTCCAGACTTCACCTTCTCCTTCTCCTTCTTCTGCTTCTTCTGATTCACCCTCCTGGCTTCACCTTCTCCTTCTCCTTCTTCTACTTCTTCTGATTCACCCTCCTGACTTCACCTTCTCCTTCTCCTTCTTCTCCTTCTTCTGCTTCACCCTCCAGACTTCACCTTCTCCTTCTCCTTCTTCTACCTCTTCTGATTCACCCTCCAGACTTCACCTTCTCCTTCTCCTTCTTCTGCTTCTTCTGATTCACACTCCAGACTTCACCTTCTCCTTCTCCTTATTCTGCTTCTTCTGATTCACCCTCCAGACTTCACCTTCTCCTTCTCGTTATTCTGCTTCTTCTGATTCAACCTCCAGACTTCACCTTCTCCTTCTCCTTCTTCTGCTTCTTCTGATTCACCCTCCAGACTTCACCTTCTCCTTCTCCTTCTTCTGTTTCTTCTGATTCGCCCTCCAGACTTCACCTTCTCCTTCTCCTTCTTCTGCTTCTTCTGATTCACCCTCCTGACTTCACCTTCTCCTTCTCCTTCTTCTGCTTCTTCTGCTGCGCCCTCCAGGCTTCACCTTCTCCTTCTCCTTCTTCTGCTTCTTCTGCTTCACCGTCCTGACTTCACCTTCTCCTTCTCCTTCTTCTACTTCTTCTGCTACACCCCCCTGACTTCAACTGCTCCTTCTCCTTCTTCTGCTTCTTCTGATTCACCCTCCTAAATTTACCTTCTCCTTCTCCTTCTTCTGCTTCTTCTGATTCACCCTCCTGACTTCACCTTCTCCTTCTCCTTCTTCTGCTTCTTCTGATTCACCCTCCAGACTTCACCTTCTCCTTCTCCTTCTTCTGCTTCTTCTGATTCACCCTCCAGACTTCACCTTCTCCTTCTCCTTCTTCTGCTTCTTCTGCTTCACCCTCCAGACTTCACATTCTCCTTCTCCTTCTTCTGCTTCTTCTGCTTCACCCTCCTGACTTCACCTTCTCCTTCTCCTTCTTCTACTTCTTCTGATTCACCCTCCAGACTTCACCTACTCCTTCTCCTTCTTCTGCTTCTTCTGCTTCACCCTCCAGACTTCACCTTCTCCTTCTCCTTCTTCTGCTTCTTCTGCTTCGCCCTCCAGACTTCACCTTCTCCTTCTCCTTCTTCTGCTTCTTCTGCTTCACTCTCCTGACTTCACCTTCTCCTTCTCCTTCTTCTACTTCTTCTGATTCACCCTCCAGACTTCACCCTCTCCTTCTCCTTCTTCTGCTTCTTCTGCTTCACCCTCCAGACTTCTCCTTCTCTTTCTCCTTCTTCTGCTTCTTCTGCTGCGCCCTCCAGACTTCACCTTCTCCTTCTCCTTTTTCTGCTTCTTCTGATTCACCCTCCAGACTTCACCTTCTCTTTCTCCTTCTTCTACTTCTTCTGATCCACCCTCCTGACTTCACCTTCTCCTTCTCCTTCTTCTGCTTCTTCTGCTTCACCCTCCAGACTTCACCTTCTCCTTCTCCTTCTTCTGCTTCTTCTGCTTCACCCACCAGACTTCACCTTCTCCTTCTCCTTCTTCTGCTTCTTCTGCTTCACCCTCCTGACTTCACCTTCTCCTTCTCCTTCTTCTACCTCTTCTGATTCACCCTCCAGACTTCACCTTCTCCTTCTCCTTCTTCTGCTTCTTCTGATTCACCCTCCAGACTTCACCTTCTCCTTCTCCTTATTCTGCTTCTTCTGATTCACCCTCCAGACTTCACCTTCTCCTTCTCGTTATTCTGCTTCTTCTGATTCAACCTCCAGACTTCACCTTCTCCTTCTCCTTCTTCTGCTTCTTCTGATTCACCCTCCAGACTGCACCTTCTCCTTCTCCTTCTTCTACTTCTTCTGATCCACCCTCCTGACTTCACCTTCTCCTTCTCCTTCTTCTGCTTCTTCTGATTCACCCTCCTGGCTTCACCTTCTCCTTCTCCTTCTTCTACTTCTTCTGATTCACCCTCCTGACTTCACCTTCTCCTTCTCCTTCTTCTCCTTCTTCTGCTTCACCCTCCAGACTTCACCTTCTCCTTCTCCTTCTTCTACCTCTTCTGATTCACCCTCCAGACTTCACCTTCTCCTTCTCCTTCTTCTGCTTCTTCTGATTCACGCTCCAGACTTCACCTTCTCCTTCTCCTTATTCTGCTTCTTCTGATTCACCCTCCAGACTTCACCTTCTCCTTCTCGTTATTCTGCTTCTTCTGATTCAACCTCCAGACTTCACCTTCTCCTTCTCCTTCTTCTGCTTCTTCTGATTCACCCTCCAGACTTCACCTTCTCCTTCTCCTTCTTCTGTTTCTTCTGATTCGCCCTCCAGACTTCACCTTCTCATTCTCCTTCTTCTGCTTCTTCTGATTCACCCTCCTGACTTCACCTTCTCCTTCTCCTTCTTCTACTTCTTCTGATTCACCCTCCTGACTTCACCTTCTCCATCTCCTTCTTCTACTTCTTCTGATTCACCCTCCAGACTTCACCTTCTCCTTCTCCTTCTTCTTCTTCTTCTGATTCACCCTCCAGACTTCACCTTCTCCTTCTCCTTCTTCTGCTTCTTCTGCTGCGCCCTCCAGACTTCACCTTCTCCTTCTCCTTCTTCTGCTTCTTCTACTTCACACTCCAAACTTCACCTTCTCCTTCTCCTTCTTCTGCATCTTCTGCTGCGCCCTCCAGGCTTCACCTTCTCCTTCTCCTTCTTCTGCTTCTTCTGCTTCACCGTCCTGACTTCACCTTCTCTTTCTCCTTCTTCTACTTCTTCTGCTACACCCCCCTGACTTCACCTGCTCCTTCTCCTTCTTCTGCTTCTTCTGATTCACCCTCCTAAATTCACCTTCTCCTTCTGCTTCTTCTGATTCACCCTCCTGACTTCACCTTCTCCTTCTCCTTCTTCTGCTTCTTCTGATTCACCCTCCAGACTTCACCTTCTCCTTCTCCTTCTTCTGCTTCTTCTGATTCACCCTCCAGACTTCACCTTCTCCTTCTCCTTCTTCTGCTTCTTCTGCTTCACCCTCCAGACTTCACCTTCTCCTTCTCCTTCTTCTGCTTCTTCTGCTTCACCCTCCTGACTACACCTTCTCCTTCTCCTTCTTCTACTTCTTCGGATTCAACCTCCAGACTTCACCTACTCCTTCTCCTTCTTCTGCTTCTTCTGCTTCACCCTCCAGACTTCACCTTCTCCTTCTCCTTCTTCTGCTTCTTCTGCTTCGCCCTCCAGACTTCACCTTCTCCTTCTCCTTCTTCTGCTTCTTCTGCTTCACTCTCCTGACTTCACCTTCTCCTTCTCCTTCTTCTACTTCTTCTGATTCACCCTCCAGACTTCACCCTCTCCTTCTCCTTCTTCTGCTTCTTCTGCTTCACCCTCCAGACTTCACCTTCTCTTTCTCCTTCTTCTGCTTCTTCTGCTGCGCCCTCCAGACTTCACCTTCTCCTTCTCCTTCTTCTGCTTCTTCTGATTCACCCTCCAGACTTCACCTTCTCCTTCTCCTTCTTCTACTTCTTCTGATCCACCCTCCTGACTTCACCTTCTCCTTCTCCTTCTTCTGCTTCTTCTGCTTCACCCTCCAGACTTCACCTTCTCCTTCTCCTTCTTCTGCTTCTTCTGCTTCACCCACCAGACTTCACCTTCTCCTTCTCCTTCTTCTGCTTCGTCTGCTTCACCCTCCTGACTTCACCTTCTCCTTCTCCTTCTTCTACCTCTTCTGATTCACCCTCCAGACTTCACCTTCTCCTTCTCCTTCTTCTGCTTCTTCTGATTCACCCTCCAGACTTCACCTTCTCCTTCTCCTTATTCTGCTTCTTCTGATTCACCCTCCAGACTTCACCTTCTCCTTCTCGTTATTCTGCTTCTTCTGATTCAACCTCCAGACTTCACCTTCTCCTTCTCCTTCTTCTGCTTCTTCTGATTCACCCTCCTGACTTCACCTTCTCCTTCTCCTTCTTCTCCTTCTTCTGCTTCACCCTCCAGACTTCACCTTCTCCTTCTCCTTCTTCTACCTCTTCTGATTCACCCTCCAGACTTCACCTCCTTCTCCTTCTTCTACTTCTTCTGATTCACCCTCCAGACTTCACCTTCTCCTTCTCCTTCTTCTACTTCTTCTGATTCACCCTCCAGACTTCATCTTCTCCTTCTCCTTCTTCTGCATCTTCTGATTCACCCTCCAGACTTCACCTTCTCCTTCTCCTTCTTCTGCTTCTTCTGATTCACCCTCCAGACTTCACCTTCTCCTTCTCCTTCTTCTACTTCTTCTGATTCACCCTCCAGACTTCACCTTCTCCTTCTCCTTCTTCTACTTCTTCTGATTCACCCTCCAGTCTTCACATTCTCCTTCTCCTTCTTCTGTTTCTTCTGCTTCAGCCTCCAGACTTCACCTTCTCCTTCTCTTTCTTCTGATTCTTCTGATTCACCCTCCAGACTTCACCTTCTCCTTCTCCTTCTTCTGATTCTTCTGATTCACCCTCCAGACTTCACCTTCTCCTTCTCCTTCTTCTGCTTCTTCTGATTCACCCTCCTGGCTTCACCTTCTCCTTCTCCTTCTTCTACTTCTTCTGATTCACCCTCCTGACTTCACCTTCTCCTTCTCCTTCTTCTCCTTCTTCTGCTTCACCCTCCAGACTTCACCTTCTCCTTCTCCTTCTTCTACCTCTTCTGATTCACCCTCCAGACTTCACCTTCTCCTTCTCCTTCTTCTGCTTCTTCTGATTCACCCTCCAGACTTCACCTTCTCCTTCTCCTTATTCTGCTTCTTCTGATTCACCCTCCAGACTTCACCTTCTCCTTCTCGTTATTCTGCTTCTTCTGATTCAACCTCCAGACTTCACCTTCTCCTTCTCCTTCTTCTGCTTCTTCTGATTCACCCTCCAGACTTCACCTTCTCCTTCTCCTTCTTCTGTTTCTTCTGATTCGCCCTCCAGACTTCACCTTCTCCTTCTCCTTCTTCTGCTTCTTCTGATTCACCCTCCTGACTTCACCTTCTCCTTCTCCTTCTTCTACTTCTTCTGATTCACCCTCCTGACTTCACCTTCTCCTTCTGCTTCTTCTACATCTTCTGATTCACCCTCCAGACTTCACCTTCTCCTTCTCCTTCTTCTGCTTCTTCTGATTCACCCTCCAGACTTCACCTTCTCATTCTCCTTCTTCTGCTTCTTCTGCTGCGCCCTCCAGACTTCACCTTCTCCTTCTCGTTATTCTGCTTCTTCTGATTCAACCTCCAGACTTCACCTTCTCCTTCTCCTTCTTCTGCTTCTTCTGATTCACCCTCCAGACTTCACCTTCTCCTTCTCCTTCTTCTGTTTCTTCTGATTCGCCCTCCAGACTTCACCTTCTCCTTCTCCTTCTTCTGCTTCTTCTGATTCACCCTCCTGACTTCACCTTCTCCTTCTCCTTCTTCTGCTTCTTCTGCTGCGCCCTCCAGGCTTCACCTTCTCCTTCTCCTTCTTCTGCTTCTTCTGCTTCACCGTCCTGACTTCACCTTCTCCTTCTCCTTCTTCTACTTCTTCTGCTACACCCCCCTGACTTCAACTGCTCCTTCTCCTTCTTCTGCTTCTTCTGATTCACCCTCCTAAATTCACCTTCTCCTTCTCCTTCTTCTGCTTCTTCTGATTCACCCTCCTGACTTCACCTTCTCCTTCTCCTTCTTCTGCTTCTTCTGATTCACCCTCCAGACTTCACCTTCTCCTTCTCCTTCTTCTGCTTCTTCTGATGCACCCTCCAGACTTCACCTTCTCCTTCTCCTTCTTCTGATTCTTCTGATTCACCCTCCAGACTTCACCTTCTCCTTCTCCTTCTTCTGCTTCTTCTGATTCACCCTCCTGGCTTCACCTTCTCCTTCTCCTTCTTCTACTTCTTCTGATTCACCCTCCTGACTTCACCTTCTCCTTCTCCTTCTTCTCCTTCTTCTGCTTCACCCTCCAGACTTCACCTTCTCCTTCTCCTTCTTCTGCTTCTTCTGCTTCACCCACCAGACTTCACCTTCTCCTTCTCCTTCTTCTGCTTCTTCTGCTTCACCCTCCTGACTTCACCTTCTCCTTCTCCTTCTTCTACCTCTTCTGATTCACCCTCCAGACTTCACCTTCTCCTTCTCCTTCTTCTGCTTCTTCTGATTCACCCTCCAGACTTCACCTTCTCCTTCTCCTTATTCTGCTTCTTCTGATTCACCCTCCAGACTTCACCTTCTCCTTCTCGTTATTCTGCTTCTTCTGATTCAACCTCCAGACTTCACCTTCTCCTTCTCCTTCTTCTGCTTCTTCTGATTCACCCTCCAGACTGCACCTTCTCCTTCTCCTTCTTCTACTTCTTCTGATCCACCCTCCTGACTTCACCTTCTCCTTCTCCTTCTTCTGCTTCTTCTGATTCACCCTCCTGGCTTCACCTTCTCCTTCTCCTTCTTCTACTTCTTCTGATTCACCCTCCTGACTTCACCTTCTCCTTCTCCTTCTTCTCCTTCTTCTGCTTCACCCTCCAGACTTCACCTTCTCCTTCTCCTTCTTCTACCTCTTCTGATTCACCCTCCAGACTTCACCTTCTCCTTCTCCTTCTTCTGCTTCTTCTGATTCACGCTCCAGACTTCACCTTCTCCTTCTCCTTATTCTGCTTCTTCTGATTCACCCTCCAGACTTCACCTTCTCCTTCTCGTTATTCTGCTTCTTCTGATTCAACCTCCAGACTTCACCTTCTCCTTCTCCTTCTTCTGCTTCTTCTGATTCACCCTCCAGACTTCACCTTCTCCTTCTCCTTCTTCTGTTTCTTCTGATTCGCCCTCCAGACTTCACCTTCTCATTCTCCTTCTTCTGCTTCTTCTGATTCACCCTCCTGACTTCACCTTCTCCTTCTCCTTCTTCTACTTCTTCTGATTCACCCTCCTGACTTCACCTTCTCCATCTCCTTCTTCTACTTCTTCTGATTCACCCTCCAGACTTCACCTTCTCCTTCTCCTTCTTCTTCTTCTTCTGATTCACCCTCCAGACTTCACCTTCTCCTTCTCCTTCTTCTGCTTCTTCTGCTGCGCCCTCCAGACTTCACCTTCTCCTTCTCCTTCTTCTGCTTCTTCTACTTCACACTCCAAACTTCACCTTCTCCTTCTCCTTCTTCTGCATCTTCTGCTGCGCCCTCCAGGCTTCACCTTCTCCTTCTCCTTCTTCTGCTTCTTCTGCTTCACCGTCCTGACTTCACCTTCTCTTTCTCCTTCTTCTACTTCTTCTGCTACACCCCCCTGACTTCACCTGCTCCTTCTCCTTCTTCTGCTTCTTCTGATTCACCCTCCTAAATTCACCTTCTCCTTCTGCTTCTTCTGATTCACCCTCCTGACTTCACCTTCTCCTTCTCCTTCTTCTGCTTCTTCTGATTCACCCTCCAGACTTCACCTTCTCCTTCTCCTTCTTCTGCTTCTTCTGATTCACCCTCCAGACTTCACCTTCTCCTTCTCCTTCTTCTGCTTCTTCTGCTTCACCCTCCAGACTTCACCTTCTCCTTCTCCTTCTTCTGCTTCTTCTGCTTCACCCTCCTGACTACACCTTCTCCTTCTCCTTCTTCTACTTCTTCGGATTCAACCTCCAGACTTCACCTACTCCTTCTCCTTCTTCTGCTTCTTCTGCTTCACCCTCCAGACTTCACCTTCTCCTTCTCCTTCTTCTGCTTCTTCTGCTTCGCCCTCCAGACTTCACCTTCTCCTTCTCCTTCTTCTGCTTCTTCTGCTTCACTCTCCTGACTTCACCTTCTCCTTCTCCTTCTTCTACTTCTTCTGATTCACCCTCCAGACTTCACCCTCTCCTTCTCCTTCTTCTGCTTCTTCTGCTTCACCCTCCAGACTTCACCTTCTCTTTCTCCTTCTTCTGCTTCTTCTGCTGCGCCCTCCAGACTTCACCTTCTCCTTCTCCTTCTTCTGCTTCTTCTGATTCACCCTCCAGACTTCACCTTCTCCTTCTCCTTCTTCTACTTCTTCTGATCCACCCTCCTGACTTCACCTTCTCCTTCTCCTTCTTCTGCTTCTTCTGCTTCACCCTCCAGACTTCACCTTCTCCTTCTCCTTCTTCTGCTTCTTCTGCTTCACCCACCAGACTTCACCTTCTCCTTCTCCTTCTTCTGCTTCGTCTGCTTCACCCTCCTGACTTCACCTTCTCCTTCTCCTTCTTCTACCTCTTCTGATTCACCCTCCAGACTTCACCTTCTCCTTCTCCTTCTTCTGCTTCTTCTGATTCACCCTCCAGACTTCACCTTCTCCTTCTCCTTATTCTGCTTCTTCTGATTCACCCTCCAGACTTCACCTTCTCCTTCTCGTTATTCTGCTTCTTCTGATTCAACCTCCAGACTTCACCTTCTCCTTCTCCTTCTTCTGCTTCTTCTGATTCACCCTCCTGACTTCACCTTCTCCTTCTCCTTCTTCTCCTTCTTCTGCTTCACCCTCCAGACTTCACCTTCTCCTTCTCCTTCTTCTACCTCTTCTGATTCACCCTCCAGACTTCACCTTCTCCTTCTCCTTCTTCTACTTCTTCTGATTCACCCTCCAGACTTCACCTTCTCCTTCTCCTTCTTCTACTTCTTCTGATTCACCCTCCAGACTTCATCTTCTCCTTCTCCTTCTTCTGCATCTTCTGATTCACCCTCCAGACTTCACCTTCTCCTTCTCCTTCTTCTGCTTCTTCTGATTCACCCTCCAGACTTCACCTTCTCCTTCTCCTTCTTCTACTTCTTCTGATTCACCCTCCAGACTTCAC
The DNA here is from genome assembly GCF_052327205.1 of Somniosus microcephalus. Lineage (NCBI taxonomy): Eukaryota > Metazoa > Chordata > Chondrichthyes > Squaliformes > Somniosidae > Somniosus > Somniosus microcephalus. Next base: position 69,101 of record NW_028225953.1, read on the forward strand.
CTTCTCCTTCTCCTTCTTCTACTTCTTCTGATTCACCCTCCAGTCTTCACATTCTCCTTCTCCTTCTTCTGTTTCTTCTGCTTCAGCCTCCAGACTTCACCTTCTCCTTCTCTTTCTTCTGATTCTTCTGATTCACCCTCCAGACTTCACCTTCTCCTTCTCCTTCTTCTGATTCTTCTGATTCACCCTCCAGACTTCACCTTCTCCTTCTCCTTCTTCTGCTTCTTCTGATTCACCCTCCTGGCTTCACCTTCTCCTTCTCCTTCTTCTACTTCTTCTGATTCACCCTCCTGACTTCACCTTCTCCTTCTCCTTCTTCTCCTTCTTCTGCTTCACCCTCCAGACTTCACCTTCTCCTTCTCCTTCTTCTACCTCTTCTGATTCACCCTCCAGACTTCACCTTCTCCTTCTCCTTCTTCTGCTTCTTCTGATTCACCCTCCAGACTTCACCTTCTCCTTCTCCTTATTCTGCTTCTTCTGATTCACCCTCCAGACTTCACCTTCTCCTTCTCGTTATTCTGCTTCTTCTGATTCAACCTCCAGACTTCACCTTCTCCTTCTCCTTCTTCTGCTTCTTCTGATTCACCCTCCAGACTTCACCTTCTCCTTCTCCTTCTTCTGTTTCTTCTGATTCGCCCTCCAGACTTCACCTTCTCCTTCTCCTTCTTCTGCTTCTTCTGATTCACCCTCCTGACTTCACCTTCTCCTTCTCCTTCTTCTACTTCTTCTGATTCACCCTCCTGACTTCACCTTCTCCTTCTGCTTCTTCTACATCTTCTGATTCACCCTCCAGACTTCACCTTCTCCTTCTCCTTCTTCTGCTTCTTCTGATTCACCCTCCAGACTTCACCTTCTCATTCTCCTTCTTCTGCTTCTTCTGCTGCGCCCTCCAGACTTCACCTTCTCCTTCTCGTTATTCTGCTTCTTCTGATTCAACCTCCAGACTTCACCTTCTCCTTCTCCTTCTTCTGCTTCTTCTGATTCACCCTCCAGACTTCACCTTCTCCTTCTCCTTCTTCTGTTTCTTCTGATTCGCCCTCCAGACTTCACCTTCTCCTTCTCCTTCTTCTGCTTCTTCTGATTCACCCTCCTGACTTCACCTTCTCCTTCTCCTTCTTCTCCTTCTTCTGCTTCACCCTCCAGACTTCACCTTCTCCTTCTCCTTCTTCTACCTCTTCTGATTCACCCTCCAGACTTCACCTTCTCCTTCTCCTTCTTCTACTTCTTCTGATTCACCCTCCAGACTTCACCTTCTCCTTCTCCTTCTTCTACCTCTTCTGATTCACCCTCCAGACTTCACCTACTCCTTCTCCTTCTTCTGCTTCTTCTGCTTCACCCTCTCAGACTTCACCTTCTCCTTCTCCTTCTTCTGCTTCTTCTGCTTCGCCCTCCAGACTTCACCTTCTCCTTCTCCTTCTTCTGCTTCTTCTGCTTCACTCTCCTGACTTCACCTTCTCCTTCTCCTTCTTCTACTTCTTCTGATTCACACCTCCAGACTTCACCCTCTCCTTCTCCTTCTTCTGCTTCTTCTGCTTCACCCCTCCAGACTTCACCTTCTCTTTCTCCTTCTTCTGCTTCTTCTGCTGCGCCCTCCAGACTTCACCTTCTCCTTCTCCTTCTTCTGCTTCTTCTGATTCACCCTCCAGACTTCACCTTCTCCTTCTCCTTCTTCTACTTCTTCTGATCCACCCTCCTGACTTCACCTTCTCCTTCTCCTTCTTCTGCTTCTTCTGCTTCACCCTCCAGACTTCACCTTCTCCTTCTCCTTCTTCTGCTTCTTCTGCTTCACCCACCAGACTTCACCTTCTCCTTCTCCTTCTTCTGCTTCGTCTGCTTCACCCTCCTGACTTCACCTTCTCCTTCTCCTTCTTCTACCTCTTCTGATTCACCCTCCAGACTTCACCTTCTCCTTCTCCTTCTTCTGCTTCTTCTGATTCACCCTCCAGACTTCACCTTCTCCTTCTCCTTATTCTGCTTCTTCTGATTCACCCTCCAGACTTCACCTTCTCCTTCTCGTTATTCTGCTTCTTCTGATTCAACCTCCAGACTTCACCTTCTCCTTCTCCTTCTTCTGCTTCTTCTGATTCACCCTCCTGACTTCACCTTCTCCTTCTCCTTCTTCTCCTTCTTCTGCTTCACCCTCCAGACTTCACCTTCTCCTTCTCCTTCTTCTACCTCTTCTGATTCACACTCCAGACTTCACCTTCTCCTTCTCCTTCTTCTACTTCTTCTGATTCACCCTCCAGACTTCACCTTCTCCTTCTCCTTCTTCTACTTCTTCTGATTCACCCTCCAGACTTCATCTTCTCCTTCTCCTTCTTCTGCATCTTCTGATTCACCCTCCAGACTTCACCTTCTCCTTCTCCTTCTTCTGCTTCTTCTGATTCACCCTCCAGACTTCACCTTCTCCTTCTCCTTCTTCTACTTCTTCTGATTCACCCTCCAGACTTCACCTTCTCCTTCTCCTTCTTCTACTTCTTCTGATTCACCCTCCAGTCTTCACATTCTCCTTCTCCTTCTTCTGTTTCTTCTGCTTCAGCCTCCAGACTTCACCTTCTCCTTCTCTTTCTTCTGATTCTTCTGATTCACCCTCCAGACTTCACCTTCTCCTTCTCCTTCTTCTGATTCTTCTGATTCACCCTCCAGACTTCACCTTCTCCTTCTCCTTCTTCTGCTTCTTCTGATTCACCCTCCTGGCTTCACCTTCTCCTTCTCCTTCTTCTACTTCTTCTGATTCACCCTCCTGACTTCACCTTCTCCTTCTCCTTCTTCTCCTTCTTCTGCTTCACCCTCCAGACTTCACCTTCTCCTTCTCCTTCTTCTACCTCTTCTGATTCACCCTCCAGACTTCACCTTCTCCTTCTCCTTCTTCTGCTTCTTCTGATTCACCCTCCAGACTTCACCTTCTCCTTCTCCTTATTCTGCTTCTTCTGATTCACCCTCCAGACTTCACCTTCTCCTTCTCGTTATTCTGCTTCTTCTGATTCAACCTCCAGACTTCACCTTCTCCTTCTCCTTCTTCTGCTTCTTCTGATTCACCCTCCAGACTTCACCTTCTCCTTCTCCTTCTTCTGTTTCTTCTGATTCGCCCTCCAGACTTCACCTTCTCCTTCTCCTTCTTCTGCTTCTTCTGATTCACCCTCCTGACTTCACCTTCTCCTTCTCCTTCTTCTACTTCTTCTGATTCACCCTCCTGACTTCACCTTCTCCTTCTGCTTCTTCTACATCTTCTGATTCACCCTCCAGACTTCACCTTCTCCTTCTCCTTCTTCTGCTTCTTCTGATTCACCCTCCAGACTTCACCTTCTCATTCTCCTTCTTCTGCTTCTTCTGCTGCGCCCTCCAGACTTCACCTTCTCCTTCTCGTTATTCTGCTTCTTCTGATTCAACCTCCAGACTTCACCTTCTCCTTCTCCTTCTTCTGCTTCTTCTGATTCACCCTCCAGACTTCACCTTCTCCTTCTCCTTCTTCTGTTTCTTCTGATTCGCCCTCCAGACTTCACCTTCTCCTTCTCCTTCTTCTGCTTCTTCTGATTCACCCTCCTGACTTCACCTTCTCCTTCTCCTTCTTCTGCTTCTTCTGCTGCGCCCTCCAGGCTTCACCTTCTCCTTCTCCTTCTTCTGCTTCTTCTGCTTCACCGTCCTGACTTCACCTTCTCCTTCTCCTTCTTCTACTTCTTCTGCTACACCCCCCTGACTTCAACTGCTCCTTCTCCTTCTTCTGCTTCTTCTGATTCACCCTCCTAAATTCACCTTCTCCTTCTCCTTCTTCTGCTTCTTCTGATTCACCCTCCTGACTTCACCTTCTCCTTCTCCTTCTTCTGCTTCTTCTGATTCACCCTCCAGACTTCACCTTCTCCTTCTCCTTCTTCTGCTTCTTCTGATGCACCCTCTAGACTTCACCTTCTCCTTCTCCTTCTTCTGCTTCTTCTGCTTCACCCTCCAGACTTCACATTCTCCTTCTCCTTCTTCTGCTTCTTCTGCTTCACCCTCCTGACTTCACCTTCTCCTTCTCCTTCTTCTACTTCTTCTGATTCACCCTCCAGACTTCACCTACTCCTTCTCCTTCTTCTGCTTCTTCTGCTTCACCCTCCAGACTTCACCTTCTCCTTCTCCTTCTTCTGCTTCTTCTGCTTCGCCCTCCAGACTTCACCTTCTCCTTCTCCTTCTTCTGCTTCTTCTGCTTCACTCTCCTGACTTCACCTTCTCCTTCTCCTTCTTCTACTTCTTCTGATTCACCCTCCAGACTTCACCCTCTCCTTCTCCTTCTTCTGCTTCTTCTGCTTCACCCTCCAGACTTCTCCTTCTCTTTCTCCTTCTTCTGCTTCTTCTGCTGCGCCCTCCAGACTTCACCTTCTCCTTCTCCTTTTTCTGCTTCTTCTGATTCACCCTCCAGACTTCACCTTCTCCTTCTCCTTCTTCTACTTCTTCTGATCCACCCTCCTGACTTCACCTTCTCCTTCTCCTTCTTCTGCTTCTTCTGCTTCACCCTCCAGACTTCACCTTCTCCTTCTCCTTCTTCTGCTTCTTCTGCTTCACCCACCAGACTTCACCTTCTCCTTCTCCTTCTTCTGCTTCTTCTGCTTCACCCTCCTGACTTCACCTTCTCCTTCTCCTTCTTCTACCTCTTCTGATTCACCCTCCAGACTTCACCTTCTCCTTCTCCTTCTTCTGCTTCTTCTGATTCACCCTCCAGACTTCACCTTCTCCTTCTCCTTATTCTGCTTCTTCTGATTCACCCTCCAGACTTCACCTTCTCCTTCTCGTTATTCTGCTTCTTCTGATTCAACCTCCAGACTTCACCTTCTCCTTCTCCTTCTTCTGCTTCTTTTGATTCACCCTCCAGACTGCACCTTCTCCTTCTCCTTCTTCTACTTCTTCTGATCCACCCTCCTGACTTCACCTTCTCCTTCTCCTTCTTCTGCTTCTTCTGATTCACCCTCCTGGCTTCACCTTCTCCTTCTCCTTCTTCTACTTCTTCTGATTCACCCTCCTGACTTCACCTTCTCCTTCTCCTTCTTCTCCTTCTTCTGCTTCACCCTCCAGACTTCACCTTCTCCTTCTCCTTCTTCTACCTCTTCTGATTCACCCTCCAGACTTCACCTTCTCCTTCTCCTTCTTCTGCTTCTTCTGATTCACGCTCCAGACTTCACCTTCTCCTTCTCCTTATTCTGCTTCTTCTGATTCACCCTCCAGACTTCACCTTCTCCTTCTCGTTATTCTGCTTCTTCTGATTCAACCTCCAGACTTCACCTTCTCCTTCTCCTTCTTCTGCTTCTTCTGATTCACCCTCCAGACTTCACCTTCTCCTTCTCCTTCTTCTGTTTCTTCTGATTCGCCCTCCAGACTTCACCTTCTGCTTCTCCTTCTTCTGCTTCTTCTGATTCACCCTCCTGACTTCACCTTCTCCTTCTCCTTCTTCTACTTCTTCTGATTCACCCTCCAGACTTCACCTTCTCCTTCTCCTTCTTCTGTTTCTTCTGATTCGCCCTCCAGACTTCACCTTCTCCTTCTCCTTCTTCTTCTTCTTCTGATTCACCCTCCAGACTTCACCTTCTCCTTCTCCTTCTTCTGCTTCTTCTGCTGCGCCCTCCAGACTTCACCTTCTCCTTCTCCTTCTTCTGCTTCTTCTGCTTCACACTCCAAACTTCACCTTCTCCTTCTCCTTCTTCTGCATCTTCTGCTGCGCCCTCCAGGCTTCACCTTCTCCTTCTCCTTCTTCTGCTTCTTCTGCTTCACCGTCCTGACTTCACCTTCTCCTTCTCCTTCTTCTACTTCTTCTGCTACACCCCCCTGACTTCACCTGCTCCTTCTCCTTCTTCTGCTTCTTCTGATTCACCCTCCTAAATTCACCTTCTCCTTCTGCTTCTTCTGATTCACCCTCCTGACTTCACCTTCTCCTTCTCCTTCTTCTGCTTCTTCTGATTCACCCTCCAGACTTCACCTTCTCCTTCTCCTTCTTCTGCTTCTTCTGATTCACCCTCCAGACTTCATCTTCTCCTTCTCCTTCTTCTGCTTCTTCTGCTTCACCCTCCAGACTTCACCTTCTCCTTCTCCTTCTTCTGCTTCTTCTGCTTCACCCTCCTGACTACACCTTCTCCTTCTCCTTCTTCTACTTCTTCGGATTCAACCTCCAGACTTCACCTACTCCTTCTCCTTCTTCTGCTTCTTCTGCTTCACCCTCCAGACTTCACCTTCTCCTTCTCCTTCTTCTGCTTCTTCTGCTTCGCCCTCCAGACTTCACCTTCTCCTTCTCCTTCTTCTGCTTCTTCTGCTTCACTCTCCTGACTTCACCTTCTCCTTCTCCTTCTTCTACTTCTTCTGATTCACCCTCCAGACTTCACCCTCTCCTTCTCCTTCTTCTGCTTCTTCTGCTTCACCCTCCAGACTTCACCTTCTCCTTCTCCTTCTTCTGCTTCTTCTGCTTCACCCTCCAGACTTCACCTTCTCCTTCTCCTTCTTCTCCTTCTTCTGCTTCACCCTCCAGACTTCACCTTCTCCTTCTCCTTCTTCTACCTCTTCTGATTCACCCTCCAGACTTCACCTTCTCCTTCTCCTTCTTCTACTTCTTCTGATTCACCCTCCAGACTTCACCTTCTCCTTCTCCTTCTTCTACTTCTTCTGATTCACCCTCCAGACTTCATCTTCTCCTTCTCCTTCTTCTGCATCTTCTGATTCACCCTCCAGACTTCACCTTCTCCTTCTCCTTCTTCTGCTTCTTCTGATTCACCCTCCAGACTTCACCTTCTCCTTCTCCTTCTTCTACTTCTTCTGATTCACCCTCCAGACTTCACCTTCTCCTTCTCCTTCTTCTACTTCTTCTGATTCACCCTCCAGTCTTCACATTCTCCTTCTCCTTCTTCTGTTTCTTCTGCTTCAGCCTCCAGACTTCACCTTCTCCTTCTCTTTCTTCTGATTCTTCTGATTCACCCTCCAGACTTCACCTTCTCCTTCTCCTTCTTCTGATTCTTCTGATTCACCCTCCAGACTTCACCTTCTCCTTCTCCTTCTTCTGCTTCTTCTGATTCACCCTCCTGGCTTCACCTTCTCCTTCTCCTTCTTCTACTTCTTCTGATTCACCCTCCTGACTTCACCTTCTCCTTCTCCTTCTTCTCCTTCTTCTGCTTCACCCTCCAGACTTCACCTTCTCCTTCTCCTTCTTCTACCTCTTCTGATTCACCCTCCAGACTTCACCTTCTCCTTCTCCTTCTTCTGCTTCTTCTGATTCACCCTCCAGACTTCACCTTCTCCTTCTCCTTATTCTGCTTCTTCTGATTCACCCTCCAGACTTCACCTTCTCCTTCTCGTTATTCTGCTTCTTCTGATTCAACCTCCAGACTTCACCTTCTCCTTCTCCTTCTTCTGCTTCTTCTGATTCACCCTCCAGACTTCACCTTCTCCTTCTCCTTCTTCTGTTTCTTCTGATTCGCCCTCCAGACTTCACCTTCTCCTTCTCCTTCTTCTGCTTCTTCTGATTCACCCTCCTGACTTCACCTTCTCCTTCTCCTTCTTCTACTTCTTCTGATTCACCCTCCTGACTTCACCTTCTCCTTCTCCTTCTTCTACATCTTCTGATTCACCCTCCAGACTTCACCTTCTCCTTCTCCTTCTTCTGCTTCTTCTGATTCACCCTCCAGACTTCACCTTCTCATTCTCCTTCTTCTGCTTCTTCTGCTGCGCCCTCCAGACTTCACCATCTCCTTCTCCTTCTTCTGCTTCTTCTGCTTCACACTCCAGACTTCAGCTTCTCCTTCTCCTTCTTCTGCTTCTTCTGCTGCGCCTCCAGGCTTCACCTTCTCCTTCTCCTTCTTCTGCTTCTTCTGCTTCACCGTCCTGACTTCACCTTCTCCTTCTCCTTCTTCTACTTCTTCTGCTACACCCCCCTGACTTCACCTGCTCCTTCTCCTTCTTCTGCTTCTTCTGATTCACCCTCCTAAATTCACCTTCTCCTTCTCCTTCTTCTGCTTCTTCTGATTCACCCTCCTGACTTCACCTTCTCCTTCTCCTTCTTCTGCTTCTTCTGATTCACCCTCCAGACTTCACCTTCTCCTTCTCCTTCCTCTGCTTCTTCTGATTCACCCTCCAGACTTCACCTTCTCCTTCTCCTTCTTCTGCTTCTTCTGCTTCACCCTCCAGACTTCACCTTCTCCTTCTCCTTCTTCTGCTTCTTCTGCTTCATCCTCCTGACTTCACCTTCTCCTTCTCCTTCTTCTACTTCTTCTGATTCACCCTCCTGACTTCACCTTCTCCTTCTCCTTCTTCTACTTCTTCTGCTTCACCCTCCAGACTTCACCTTCTCCTTCTCCTTCTTCTACTTCTTCTGATTCACCCTCCAGACTTCACCTTCTCCTTCTCCTTCTTCTACTTCTTCTGATTCACCCTCCAGACTTCACCTTCTCCTTCTCCTTCTTCTACTTCTTCTGATTCATCCTCCAGACTTCACCTTCTCCTTCTCCTTCTTCTGCTTCTTCTGATTCACCCTCCAGACTTCACCTTCTCCTTCTCCTTATTCTGCTTCTTCTGATTCACCCTCCAGACTTCACCTTCTCCTTCTCCTTCTTCTGCTTCTTCTGATTCACCCTCCAGACTTCACCTTCTCCTTCTCCTTCTTCTGCTTCTTCTGATTCACCCTCCAGACTTCACCTTCTCCTTCTCCTTCTTCTACTTCTTCTGATTCACCCTCCAGACTTCATCTTCTCCTTCTCCTTCTTCTGCTTCTTCTGATTCACCCTCCAGACTTCACCTTCTCCTTCTCCTTCGTCTACTTCTTCTGATTCACCCTCCAGACTACACCTTCTCCTTCTCCTTCTTCTACTTCTTCTGATTCACCCTCCAGACTTCACCTTCTCCTTCTCCTTCTTCTGTTTCTTCTGATTCACCCTCCAGACTTCACCTTCTCCTTCTCCTTCTTCTACTTCTTCTGATTCACCCTCCAGACTTCACCTTCTCCTTCTCCTTCGTCTACTTCTTCTGATTCACCCTCCAGACTACACCTTCTCCTTCTCCTTCTTCTACTTCTTCTGATTCACCCTCCAGACTTCACCTTCTCCTTCTCCTTCTTCTGTTTCTTCTGATTCACCCTCCAGACTTCACCTTCTTCTTCTCCTTCTTCTGCTTCTTCTGATTCACCCTCCAGACTTCACCTTCTCCTTCTCCTTCTTCTGCTTCTTCTGATTCACCCTCCAGACTTCACCTTCTCCTTCTCCTTCTTCTACTTCTTCTGATTCACCCTCCAGACTTCACCTTCTCCTTCTCCTTCTTCTGCTTCTTCTGATTCACCCTCCAGACTTCACCTTCTCCTTCTCCTTCGTCTACTTCTTCTGATTCACCCTCCAGACTACACCTTCTCCTTCTCCTTCTTCTACTTCTTCTGATACACCCTCCAGACTTCACCTTCTCCTTCTCCTTCTTCTGTTTATTCTGATTCACCCTCCAGACTTCACCTTCTCCTTCTCCTTCTTCTACTTCTTCTGATTCAGCCTCCAGACTTCACCTTCTCCTTCTCCTTCTTCTACTTCTTCTGATTCACCCTCCAGACTTCATCTTCTCCTTCTCCTTCTTCTCCTTCTTCTGATTCACCCTCCAGACTTCAACTTCTCCTTCTCCTTCTTCTGCTTCTTCTGATTCACCCTCCAGACTTCACCTTCTCCTTCTCCTTCTTCTACTTCTTCTGATTCACCCTCCAGACTTCACCTTCTCCTTCTCCTTCTTCTACTTCTTCTGATTCACCCTCCAGACTTCACCTTCTCCTTCTCCTTCTTCTGCTTCTTCTGATTCACCCTCCAGACTTCACCTTCTCCTTCTCCTTCTTCTGCTTCTTCTGATTCACCCTCCAGACTTCACCTTCTCCTTCTCCTTCTTCTACTTCTTCTGATTCACCCTCCAGACTTCACCTTCTCCTTCTCCTTCTTCTGCTTCTTCTGATTCACCCTCCAGACTTCACCTTCTCCTTCTCCTTCGTCTACTTCTTCTGATTCACCCTCCAGACGACACCTTCTCCTTCTCCTTCTTCTACTTCTTCTGATTCACCCTCCAGACTTCACCTTCTACTTCTCCTTCTTCTGTTTCTTCTGATTCACCCTCCAGACTTCATCTTCTCCTTCTCCTTCTTCTACTTCTTCTGATTCACCCTCCAGACTTCACCTTCTCCTTCTCCTTCTTCTACTTCTTCTGATTCACCCTCCAGACTTCATCTTCTCCTTCTCCTTCTTCTGCTTCTTCTGATTCACCCTCCAGACTTCAGCTTCTCCTTCTCCTTCTTCTGCTTCTTCTGATTCACCCTCCAGACTTCAACTTCTCCTTCTCCTTCTTCCACTTCTTCTGATTCACCCTCCAGACTTCACCTTCTCCTTCTCCTTCTTCTACTTCTTCTGATTCACCCTCCAGTCTTCACCTTCTCCTTCTCCTTTTTTTGTTTCTTCTGCTTCACCCTCCAGACTTCACCTTCTCCTTCTCTTTCTTCTGCTTCTTCTGATTCACCCTCCAGACTTCACCTTCTCCTTCTCCTTCTTCTGATTCTTCTGATTCACCCTCCAGACTTCACCTTCTCCTTCTCCTTCTTCTGCTTCTTCTGATTTACCCTCCTGACTTCACCTTCTCCTTCTCCTTCTTCTACTTCTTCTGATTCACCCTCCTGACTTCACCTTCTCCTTCTCCTTCTTCTACTTCTTCTGCTCCACCCTCCAGACTTCACCTTCTCCTTCTCCTTCTTCTACTTCTTCTGATTCACCCTCCAGACTTCACCTTCTTCTTCTCCTTCTTCTACTTCTTCTGATTCACCCTCCAGACTTCATCTTCTCCTTCTCCTTCTTCTGCTTCTTCTGATTCACCCTCCAGACTTCACCTTCTCCTTCTCCTTCTTCTGCTTCTTCTGATTCACCCTTCAGACTTCAACTTCTCCTTCTCCTTCTTCCACTTCTTCTGATTCACCCTCCAGACTTCACCTTCTCCTTCTCCTTCTTCTACTTCTTCTGATTCACCCTCCAGTCTTCACCTTCTCCTTCTCCTTTTTTTGTTTCTTCTGCTTCACCCTCCAGACTTCACCTTCTCCTTCTCTTTCTTCTGCTTCTTCTGATTCACCCTCCAGACTTCACCTTCTCCTTCTCCTTCTTCTGATTCTTCTGATTCACCCTCCAGACTTCACCTTCTCCTTCTCCTTCTTCTGCTTCTTCTGATTCACCCTCCTGACTTCACCTTCTCCTTCTCCTTCTTCTACTTCTTCTGATTCACCCTCCTGACTTCACCTTCTCCTTCTCCTTCTTCTACTTCTTCTGCTTCACCCTCCAGACTTCACCTTCTCCTTCTCCTTCTTCTACTTCTTCTGATTCACCCTCCAGACTTCACCTTCTCCTTCTCCTTCTTCTGCTTCTTCTGATTCACCCTCCAGACTTCACCTTCTCGTTCTCCTTCTTCTGCTTCTTCTGCTGCGCCCTCCAGAATTCACCTTCTCCTTCTCCTTCTTCTGCTTCTTCTGCTTCACACTCCAGACTTCACCTTCTCCTTCTCCTTCTTCTGCTTCTTCTGCTGCGCCCTCCAGGCTTCACCTTCTCCTTCTCCTTCTTCTGCTTCTTCTGCTTCACCGTCCTGACTTCACCTTCTCCTTCTCCTTCTTCTACTTCTTCTGCTACACCCCCCTGACTTCACCTGCTCCTTCTCCTTCTTCTGCTTCTTCTGATTCACCCTCCTAAATTCACCTTCTCCTTCTCCTTCTGCTTCTTCTGATTCACCCTCCTGACTACACCTTCTCCTTCTCCTTCTTCTGCTTCTTCTGATTCACCCTCCAGACTTCACCTTCTCCTTCTCCTTCTTCTGCTTCTTCTGATTCACCCTCCAGACTTCACCTTCTCCTTCTCCTTCTTCTGCTTCTTCTGATTCACCCTCCAGACCTCACCTTCTCCTTCTCCTTCTTCTACTTCTTCTGATTCACCCTCCAGACTTCACCTTCTCCTTCTCCTTCTTCTGCTTCTTCTGATTCACCCTCCAGACTTCACCTTCTCCTTCTCATTCTTCTACTTCTTCTGATTCAGCCTCCAGACTTCACCTTCTCCTTCTCCTTCTTCTATTTCTTCTGATTCACCCTCCAGACTTCATCTTCTCCTTCTCCTTCTTCTCCTTCTTCTGATTCACCCTCCAGACTTCACCTTCTCCTTCTCCTTCTTCTGCTTCTTCTGATTCACCCTCCAGACTTCACCTTCTCCTTCTCCTTCTTCTACTTCTTCTGATTCACCCTCCAGACTTCACCTTCTCCTTCTCCTTCTTCTACTTCTTCTGATTCACCCTCCAGTCTTCACCTTCTCCTTCTCCTTCTTCTGTTTCTTCTGCTTCACCCTCCAGACTTCACCTTCTCCTTCTTTTTCTTCTGCTTCTTCTGATTCACCCTCCAGACTTCACCTTCTCCTTCTCCTTCTTCTGATTCTTCTGATTCACCCTCCAGACTTCACCTTCTCCTTCTCCTTCTTCTGCTTCTTCTTGTTCACCCTCCAGAACTCACCTTCTCCTTCTCCTTCTTCTACTTCTTCTGATTCACCCTCCTGACTTCACCTTCTCCTTCTCCTTCATCTACTTCTTCTGCTTCACCCTCCAGACTTCACCTTCTCCTTCTCCTTCTTCTACTTCTTCTGATTCACCCTCCAGACTTCACCTTCTCCTTCTCCTTCTTCTACTTCTTCTGATTCACCCTCCAGACTTCACCTTCTCCTTCTCCTTCTTCTGCTTCTTCTGATTCACCCTCCAGACTTCACCTTCTCCTTCTCCTTATTCTGCTTCTTCTGATTCACCCTCCAGACTTCACCTTCTCCTTCTCCTTCTTCTGCTTCTTCTGATTCACCCTCCAGACTTCACCTTCTCCTTCTCCTTCTTCTGCTTCTTCTGATTCACCCTCCAGACTTCACCTTCTCCTTCTCCTTTTTCTACTTCTTCTGATTCACCCTCCAGACTTCACCTTCTCCTTCTCCTTCTTCTGCTTCTTCTGATTCACCCTCCAGACTTCACCTTCTCCTTCTCCTTCGTCTACTTCTTCTGATTCACCCTCCAGACTACACCTTCTCCTTCTCCTTCTTCTACTTCTTCTGATTCACCCTCCAGACTTCACCTTCTCCTTCTCCTTCTTCTGTTTCTTCTGATTCACCCTCCAGACTTCACCTTCTCCTTCTCCTTCTTCTACTTCTTCTGATTCACCCTCCAGACTTCACCTTCTCCTTCTCCTTCTTCTACTTCTTCTGATTCTCCCTCCAGACTTCATCTTCTCCTTCTCCTTCTTCTGCTTCTTCTGATTCACCCTCCAGACTTCACCTTCTCCTTCTCCTTCTTCTGCTTCTTCTGATTCACCCTCCAGACTTCAACTTCTCCTTCTCCTTCTTCCACTTCTTCTGATTCACCCTCCAGACTTCACCTTCTCCTTCTCCTTCTTCTACTTCTTCTGATTCACCCTCCAGTCTTCACCTTCTCCTTCTCCTTTTTCTGTTTCTTCTGCTTCACCCTCCAGACTTCACCTTCTCCTTCTCTTTCTTCTGCTTCTTCTGATTCACCCTCCAGACTTCACCTTCTCCTTCTCCTTCTTCTGATTCTTCTGATTCACCCTCCAGACTTCACCTTCTCCTTCTCCATCTTCTGCTTCTTCTGATTCACCCTCCTGACTTCACCTTCTCCTTCTCCTTCTTCTACTTCTTCTGATTCACCCTCCTGACTTCACCTTCTCCTTCTCCTTCTTCTACTTCTTCTGCTTCACCCTCCAGACTTCACCTTCTCCTTCTCCTTCTTCTACTTCTTCTGATTCACCCTCCAGACTTCACCTTCTCCTTCTCCTTCTTCTGCTTCTTCTGATTCACCCTACAGACTTCACCTTCTCATTCTCCTTCTTCTGCTTCTTATGCTGCGCCCTCCAGACGTCACCTTCTCCTTCTCCTTCTTCTGCTTCTTCCGCTTCACACTCCAGACTTCACCTTCTCCTTCTCCTTCTTCTGCTTCTTCTGCTGCGCCCTCCAGGCTTCACCTTCTCCTTCTCCTTCTTCTGCTTCTTCTGATTCACCCTCCTGACTTCACCTTCTCCTTCTCCTTCTTCTGCTTCTTCTGATTCAACCTCCTGACTTCACCTTCTCCTTCTTCTACTTCTTCTGATTCACCCTCCTGACTTCACCTTCTCCTTCTCCTTCTTCTACTTCTTCTGCTTCACCCTCCAGACTTCACCTTCTCCTTCTCCTTCTTCTACTTCTTCTGATTCACCCTCCAGACTTCACCTTCTCCTTCTCCTTCTTCTGCTTCTTCTGATTCACCCTCCAGACTTCCCCTTCTCCTTCTCCTTCTTCTGCTTCTTCTGCTTCACCGTCCTGACTTCACCTTCTCCTTCTCCTTCTTCTACTTCTTCTGCTACACCCCCCTGACTTCACCTGCTCCTTCTCCTTCTTCTGCTTCTTCTGATTCACCCTCCTAACTTCACCTTCTCCTTCTCCTTCTTCTGCTTCTTCTGATTCACCCTCCTGACTTCACCTTCTCCTTCTCCTTCTTCTGCTTCTTCTGATTCACACTCCAGACTTCACCTTCTCCTTCTCCTTCTTCTGCTTCTTCTGATTCACCCTCCAGACTTCACCTTCTCCTTCTCCTTCTTCTGCTTCTTCTGATTCACCCTCCAGACCTCACCTTCTCCTTCTCCTTCTTCTACTTCTTCTGATTCACCCTCCAGACTTCATCTTCTCCTTCTCCTTCTTCTGCTTCTTCTGATTCACCCTCCAGACTTTACCTTCTCCTTTTTCTGCTTCTTCTGATTCACCCTCCAGACTTCACCTTCTCCTTCTCCTTCTTCTACTTCTTCTGATTCACCCTCCAGACTTCACCTTCTCCTTCTCCTTCTTCTACTTCTTCTGATTCACCCTCCAGTCTTCACCTTCTCCTTCTCCTTCTTCTGTTTCTTCTGCTTCACCCTCCAGACTTCACCTTCTCCTTCTCTTTCTTCTGCTTCTTCTGCTTCACCCTCCAGACTTCACCTTCTCCTTCTCCTTCTTCTGATTCTTCTGATTCACCCTCCAGACTTCACCTTCTCTATCTCCTTCTTCTGCTTCTTCTGATTCACCCTCCTGACTTCACCTTCTCCTTCTCCTTCTTCTACTTCTTCTGATTCACCCTCCTGACTTCACCTTCTCCTCTCCTTCTCCTTCTTCTACTTCTTCTGCTTCACCCTCCAGACTTCACCTTCTCCTTCTCCTTCTTCTGCTTCTTCTGATTCACCCTCCAGACTTCACCTTCTCCTTCTCCTTCTTCTGCTTCTTCTGATTCACCTCCAGACTTCACTTCTCCTTCTCCTTCTTCTGCTTCTTCTGATTCACCTCCAGACTTCACCTTCTCCTTCTCCTTCTTCTACTTCTTCTGATTCACCTCCAGACTTCACCTTCTCCTTCTCCTTCTTCTGCTTCTTCTGATTCACCCTCCTGACTTCACCTTCTCCTTCTCCTTCTTCTACATCTTCTGATTCACCCTCCTGACTTCACCTTCTCCTTCTCCTTCTTCTACTTCTTCTGCTTCACCCTCCAGACTTCACCTTCTCCTTCTCCTTCTTCTACTTCTTCTGATTCACCCTCCAGACTTCACCTTCTCCTTCTCCTTCTTCTACTTCTTCTGATTCACCCTCCAGACTTCACCTTCTCCTTCTCCTTCTTCTGCTTCTTCTGATTCACCCTCCAGACTTCACCTTCTCCTTCTCCTTCGTCTGCTTCTTCTGATTCACCCTCCAGACTTCACCTTCTCCTTCTCCTTCTTCTGCTTCTTCTGATTCACCCTCCAGACTTCACCTTCTCCTTCTCCTTCTTCTACTTCTTCTGATTCACCCTCCAGACTTCACCTTCTCCTTCTCTTTCTTCTGCTTCTTCTGATTCACCCTCCAGACTTCACCTTCTCCTTCTCTTTCTTCTGATTCTTCTGATTCACCCTCCAGACTTCACCTTCTCCTTCTCCTTCTTCTGCTTCTTCTGATTCACCCTCCTGACTTCACCTTCTCCTTCTCCTTCTTCTACATCTTCTGATTCACCCTCCTGACTTCACCTTCTCCTTCTCCTTCTTCTACTTCTTCTGCTTCTCCCTCCAGACTTCACCTTCTCCTTCTCCTTCTTCTACTTCTTCTGATTCACCTCCAGACTTCACCTTCTCCTTCTCCTTCTTCTACTTCTTCTGATTCACCCTCCAGACTTCACTTTCTCCTTCTCCTTCTTCTACTTCTTCTGATTCACCCTCCAGACTTCACCTTCTCCTTCTCCTTCTTCTGCTTCTTCTGATTCACCCTCCAGACATCACCTTCTCCTTCTCCTTATTCTGCTTCTTCTGAATCACCCCTCCAGACTTCACCTTCTCCTTCTCCTTCTTCTGCTTCTTCTGATTCACCCTCCAGACTTCACCTTCTCCTTCTCCTTCTTCTGCTTCTTCTGATTCACCCTCCAGACTTCACCTTCTCCTTCTCCTTCTTCTACTTCTTCTGATTCACCCTCCAGACTTCACCTTCTCCATCTCCTTCTTCTGCTTCTTCTGATTACCCTCCAGACTTCACCTTCTCCTTCTCCTTCGTCTACTTCTTCTGATTCACCCTCCAGACTACACCTTCTCCTTCTCCTTCTTCTACTTCTTCTGATTCACCCTCCAGACTTCAGCTTCTCCTTCTCCTTCTTCTGTTTCTTCTGATTCACCCTCCAGACTTCACCTTCTCCTTCTCCTTCTTCTACTACTTCTGATTCACCCTCCAGACTTCACCTTCTCCTTCTCCTTCTTCTACTTCTTCTGATTCACCCTCCAGACTTCATCTTCTCCTTCTCCTTCTTCTGCTTCTTCTGATTCACCCTCCAGACTTCACCTTCTCCTTCTCCTTCTTCTACCTCTTCTGATTCACCCTCCAGACTTCACCTTCTCCTTCTCCTTCTTCTACTTCTTCTGATTCACCCTCCAGTCTTCACCTTCTCCTTCTCCTTCTTCTGTTTCTTCTGCTTCACCCTCCAGACTTCACCTTCTCCTTCTCTTTCTTCTGCTTCTTCTGATTCACCCTCCAGACTTCACCTTCTCCTTCTCCTTCTTCGACTTCTTCTGATTCACCCTCCTGACTTCACCTTCTCCTTCTCCTTCTTCTACTTCTTCTGCTTCACCCTCCAGACTTCACCTTCTCCTTCTCCTTCTTCTGCTTCTTCTGATTCACCCTCCAGACTTCACCTTCTCCTTCTCCTTATTCTGCTTCTTCTGATTCACCCTCCAGACTTCACCTTCTCCTTCTCCTTCTTCTGCTTCTTCTGATTCACCCTCCAGACTTCACCTTCTCCTTCTCCTTCTTCTGCTTCTTCTGATTCACCCTCCAGACTTCACCTTCTCCTTCTCCTTCTTCTGCTTCTTCTGATTCACCCTCCAGACTTCACCTTCTCCTTCTCCTTCTTCTACTTCTTCTGATTCACCCTCCAGACTTCACATTCTCCTTCTCCTTCTTCTGCTTCTTCTGATTCAACCTCCTGACTTCACCTTCTCCTTCTTCTACTTCTTCTGATTCACCCTCCTGACTTCACCTTCTCCTTCTCCTTCTTCTACTTCTTCTGCTTCACCCTCCAGACTTCACCTTCTCCTTCTCCTTCTTCTACTTCTTCTGATTCACCCTCCAGACTTCACCTTCTCCTTCTCCTTCTTCTGCTTCTTCTGATTCACCCTCCAGACTTCCCCTT
Source organism: Somniosus microcephalus (assembly GCF_052327205.1). Lineage (NCBI taxonomy): Eukaryota > Metazoa > Chordata > Chondrichthyes > Squaliformes > Somniosidae > Somniosus > Somniosus microcephalus. The sequence continues at coordinate 86,776 of NW_028225953.1, forward strand.
CTCATTCTCCTTCTTCTGCTTCTTCTGCTGCGCCCTCCAGACTTCACCTTCTCCTTCTCCTTCTTCTGCTTCACACTCCAGACTTCACCTTCTCCTTCTCCTTCTTCTGCTTCTTCTGCTGCGCCCTCCAGGCTTCACCTTCTCCTTCTCCTTCTTCTGCTTCTTCTGCTTCACCGTCCTGACTTCACCTTCTCCTTCTCCTTCTTCTACTTCTTCTGCTACACCCCCCTGACTTCACCTGCTCCTTCTCCTTCTTCTGCTTCTTCTGATTCACCCTCCTAACTTCACCTTCTCCTTCTCCTTCTTCTGCTTCTTCTGATTCACCCTCCTGACTTCACCTTCTCCTTCTCCTTCTTCTGCTTCTTCTGATTCACACTCCAGACTTCACCTTCTCCTTCTCCTTCTTCTGCTTCTTCTGATTCACCCTCCAGACTTCACCTTCTCCTTCTCCTTCTTCTGCTTCTTCTGATTCACCCTCCAGACCTCACCTTCTCCTTCTCCTTCTTCTACTTCTTCTGATTCACCCTCCAGACTTCATCTTCTCCTTCTCCTTCTTCTGCTTCTTCTGATTCACCCTCCAGACTTTACCTTCTCCTTTTTCTGCTTCTTCTGATTCACCCTCCAAACTTCACCTTCTCCTTCTCCTTCTTCTACTTCTTCTGATTCACCCTCCAGACTTCACCTTCTCCTTCTCCTTCTTCTACTTCTTCTGATTCACCCTCCAGTCTTCACCTTCTCCTTCTCCTTCTTCTGTTTCTTCTGCTTCACCCTCCAGACTTCACCTTCTCCTTCTCTTTCTTCTGCTTCTTCTGCTTCACCCTCCAGACTTCACCTTCTCCTTCTCCTTCTTCTGATTCTTCTGATTCACCCTCCAGACTTCACCTTCTCTATCTCCTTCTTCTGCTTCTTCTGATTCACCCTCCTGACTTCACCTTCTCCTTCTCCTTCTTCTACTTCTTCTGATTCACCCTCCTGACTTCACCTTCTCCTTCTCCTTCTTCTACTTCTTCTGCTTCACCCTCCAGACTTCACCTTCTCCTTCTCCTTCTTCTACTTCTTCTGATTCACCCTCCAGACTTCACCTTCTCCTTCTCCTTCTTCTGCTTCTTCTGATTCACCCTCCAGAATTCACCTTCTCCTTCTCCTTATTCTGCTTCTTCTGATTCACCCTCCAGACTTCACCTTCTCCTTCTCCTTCTTCTGCTTCTTCTGATTCACCCTCCAGACTTCACCTTCTCCTTCTCCTTCTTCTGCTTCTTCTGATTCACCCTCCAGACTTCACCTTCTCCTTCTCCTTCTTCTGCTTCTTCTGATTCACCCTCCAGACTTCACCTTCTCCTTCTCCTTCTTCTACTTCTTCTGATTCACCCTCCAGACTTCACCTTCTCCTTCTCCTTCTTCTGCTTCTTCTGATTCACCCTCCTGACTTCACCTTCTCCTTCTCCTTCTTCTACATCTTCTGATTCACCCTCCTGACTTCACCTTCTCCTTCTCCTTCTTCTACTTCTTCTGCTTCACCCTCCAGACTTCACCTTCTCCTTCTCCTTCTTCTACTTCTTCTGATTCACCCTCCAGACTTCACCTTCTCCTTCTCCTTCTTCTACTTCTTCTGATTCACCCTCCAGACTTCACCTTCTCCTTCTCCTTCTTCTGCTTCTTCTGATTCACCCTCCAGACTTCACCTTCTCCTTCTCCTTCGTCTGCTTCTTCTGATTCACCCTCCAGACTTCACCTTCTCCTTCTCCTTCTTCTGCTTCTTCTGATTCACCCTCCAGACTTCACCTTCTCCTTCTCCTTCTTCTACTTCTTCTGATTCACCCTCCTGACTTCACCTTCTCCTTCTCCTTCTTCTACTTCTTCTGCTTCACCCTCCAGACTTCACCTTCTCCTTCTCCTTCTTCTACTTCTTCTGATTCACCCTCCAGACTTCACCTTCTCCTTCTCCTTCTTCTACTTCTTCTGATTCACCCTCCAGACTTCACCTTCTCCTTCTCCTTCTTCTACTTCTTCTGATTCATCCTCCAGACTTCACCTTCTCCTTCTCCTTCTTCTGCTTCTTCTGATTCACCCTCCAGACTTCACCTTCTCCTTCTCCTTATTCTGCTTCTTCTGATTCACCCTCCAGACTTCACCTTCTCCTTCTCCTTCTTCTGCTTCTTCTGATTCACCCTCCAGACTTCACCTTCTCCTTCTCCTTCTTCTGCTTCTTCTGATTCACCCTCCAGACTTCACCTTCTCCTTCTCCTTCTTCTACTTCTTCTGATTCACCCTCCAGACTTCATCTTCTCCTTCTCCTTCTTCTGCTTCTTCTGATTCACCCTCCAGACTTCACCTTCTCCTTCTCCTTCGTCTACTTCTTCTGATTCACCCTCCAGACTACACCTTCTCCTTCTCCTTCTTCTACTTCTTCTGATTCACCCTCCAGACTTCACCTTCTCCTTCTCCTTCTTCTGTTTCTTCTGATTCACCCTCCAGACTTCACCTTCTCCTTCTCCTTCTTCTACTTCTTCTGATTCACCCTCCAGACTTCACCTTCTCCTTCTCCTTCGTCTACTTCTTCTGATTCACCCTCCAGACTACACCTTCTCCTTCTCCTTCTTCTACTTCTTCTGATTCACCCTCCAGACTTCACCTTCTCCTTCTCCTTCTTCTGTTTCTTCTGATTCACCCTCCAGACTTCACCTTCTTCTTCTCCTTCTTCTGCTTCTTCTGATTCACCCTCCAGACTTCACCTTCTCCTTCTCCTTCTTCTGCTTCTTCTGATTCACCCTCCAGACTTCACCTTCTCCTTCTCCTTCTTCTACTTCTTCTGATTCACCCTCCAGACTTCACCTTCTCCTTCTCCTTCTTCTGCTTCTTCTGATTCACCCTCCAGACTTCACCTTCTCCTTCTCCTTCGTCTACTTCTTCTGATTCACCCTCCAGACTACACCTTCTCCTTCTCCTTCTTCTACTTCTTCTGATACACCCTCCAGACTTCACCTTCTCCTTCTCCTTCTTCTGTTTATTCTGATTCACCCTCCAGACTTCACCTTCTCCTTCTCCTTCTTCTACTTCTTCTGATTCAGCCTCCAGACTTCACCTTCTCCTTCTCCTTCTTCTACTTCTTCTGATTCACCCTCCAGACTTCATCTTCTCCTTCTCCTTCTTCTCCTTCTTCTGATTCACCCTCCAGACTTCAACTTCTCCTTCTCCTTCTTCTGCTTCTTCTGATTCACCCTCCAGACTTCACCTTCTCCTTCTCCTTCTTCTACTTCTTCTGATTCACCCTCCAGACTTCACCTTCTCCTTCTCCTTCTTCTACTTCTTCTGATTCACCCTCCAGACTTCACCTTCTCCTTCTCCTTCTTCTGCTTCTTCTGATTCACCCTCCAGACTTCACCTTCTCCTTCTCCTTCTTCTGCTTCTTCTGATTCACCCTCCAGACTTCACCTTCTCCTTCTCCTTCTTCTACTTCTTCTGATTCACCCTCCAGACTTCACCTTCTCCTTCTCCTTCTTCTGCTTCTTCTGATTCACCCTCCAGACTTCACCTTCTCCTTCTCCTTCGTCTACTTCTTCTGATTCACCCTCCAGACTACACCTTCTCCTTCTCCTTCTTCTACTTCTTCTGATTCACCCTCCAGACTTCACCTTCTACTTCTCCTTCTTCTGTTTCTTCTGATTCACCCTCCAGACTTCATCTTCTCCTTCTCCTTCTTCTACTTCTTCTGATTCACCCTCCAGACTTCACCTTCTCCTTCTCCTTCTTCTACTTCTTCTGATTCACCCTCCAGACTTCATCTTCTCCTTCTCCTTCTTCTGCTTCTTCTGATTCACCCTCCAGACTTCAGCTTCTCCTTCTCCTTCTTCTGCTTCTTCTGATTCACCCTCCAGACTTCAACTTCTCCTTCTCCTTCTTCCACTTCTTCTGATTCACCCTCCAGACTTCACCTTCTCCTTCTCCTTCTTCTACTTCTTCTGATTCACCCTCCAGTCTTCACCTTCTCCTTCTTTTTTTGTTTCTTCTGCTTCACCCTCCAGACTTCACCTTCTCCTTCTCTTTCTTCTGCTTCTTCTGATTCACCCTCCAGACTTCACCTTCTCCTTCTCCTTCTTCTGATTCTTCTGATTCACCCTCCAGACTTCACCTTCTCCTTCTCCTTCTTCTGCTTCTTCTGATTTACCCTCCTGACTTCACCTTCTCCTTCTCCTTCTTCTACTTCTTCTGATTCACCCTCCTGACTTCACCTTCTCCTTCTCCTTCTTCTACTTCTTCTGCTCCACCCTCCAGACTTCACCTTCTCCTTCTCCTTCTTCTACTTCTTCTGATTCACCCTCCAGACTTCACCTTCTTCTTCTCCTTCTTCTACTTCTTCTGATTCACCCTCCAGACTTCATCTTCTCCTTCTCCTTCTTCTGCTTCTTCTGATTCACCCTCCAGACTTCACCTTCTCCTTCTCCTTCTTCTGCTTCTTCTGATTCACCCTTCAGACTTCAACTTCTCCTTCTCCTTCTTCCACTTCTTCTGATTCACCCTCCAGACTTCACCTTCTCCTTCTCCTTCTTCTACTTCTTCTGATTCACCCTCCAGTCTTCACCTTCTCCTTCTCCTTTTTTTGTTTCTTCTGCTTCACCCTCCAGACTTCACCTTCTCCTTCTCTTTCTTCTGCTTCTTCTGATTCACCCTCCAGACTTCACCTTCTCCTTCTCCTTCTTCTGATTCTTCTGATTCACCCTCCAGACTTCACCTTCTCCTTCTCCTTCTTCTGCTTCTTCTGATTCACCCTCCTGACTTCACCTTCTCCTTCTCCTTCTTCTACTTCTTCTGATTCACCCTCCTGACTTCACCTTCTCCTTCTCCTTCTTCTACTTCTTCTGCTTCACCCTCCAGACTTCACCTTCTCCTTCTCCTTCTTCTACTTCTTCTGATTCACCCTCCAGACTTCACCTTCTCCTTCTCCTTCTTCTGCTTCTTCTGATTCACCCTCCAGACTTCACCTTCTCGTTCTCCTTCTTCTGCTTCTTCTGCTGCGCCCTCCAGAATTCACCTTCTCCTTCTCCTTCTTCTGCTTCTTCTGCTTCACACTCCAGACTTCACCTTCTCCTTCTCCTTCTTCTGCTTCTTCTGCTGCGCCCTCCAGGCTTCACCTTCTCCTTCTCCTTCTTCTGCTTCTTCTGCTTCACCGTCCTGACTTCACCTTCTCCTTCTCCTTCTTCTACTTCTTCTGCTACACCCCCCTGACTTCACCTGCTCCTTCTCCTTCTTCTGCTTCTTCTGATTCACCCTCCTAAATTCACCTTCTCCTTCTCCTTCTGCTTCTTCTGATTCACCCTCCTGACTACACCTTCTCCTTCTCCTTCTTCTGCTTCTTCTGATTCACCCTCCAGACTTCACCTTCTCCTTCTCCTTCTTCTGCTTCTTCTGATTCACCCTCCAGACTTCACCTTCTCCTTCTCCTTCTTCTGCTTCTTCTGATTCACCCTCCAGACCTCACCTTCTCCTTCTCCTTCTTCTACTTCTTCTGATTCACCCTCCAGACTTCACCTTCTCCTTCTCCTTCTTCTGCTTCTTCTGATTCACCCTCCAGACTTCACCTTCTCCTTCTCATTCTTCTACTTCTTCTGATTCAGCCTCCAGACTTCACCTTCTCCTTCTCCTTCTTCTATTTCTTCTGATTCACCCTCCAGACTTCATCTTCTCCTTCTCCTTCTTCTCCTTCTTCTGATTCACCCTCCAGACTTCACCTTCTCCTTCTCCTTCTTCTGCTTCTTCTGATTCACCCTCCAGACTTCACCTTCTCCTTCTCCTTCTTCTACTTCTTCTGATTCACCCTCCAGACTTCACCTTCTCCTTCTCCTTCTTCTACTTCTTCTGATTCACCCTCCAGTCTTCACCTTCTCCTTCTCCTTCTTCTGTTTCTTCTGCTTCACCCTCCAGACTTCACCTTCTCCTTCTTTTTCTTCTGCTTCTTCTGATTCACCCTCCAGACTTCACCTTCTCCTTCTCCTTCTTCTGATTCTTCTGATTCACCCTCCAGACTTCACCTTCTCCTTCTCCTTCTTCTGCTTCTTCTTGTTCACCCTCCAGAACTCACCTTCTCCTTCTCCTTCTTCTACTTCTTCTGATTCACCCTCCTGACTTCACCTTCTCCTTCTCCTTCATCTACTTCTTCTGCTTCACCCTCCAGACTTCACCTTCTCCTTCTCCTTCTTCTACTTCTTCTGATTCACCCTCCAGACTTCACCTTCTCCTTCTCCTTCTTCTACTTCTTCTGATTCACCCTCCAGACTTCACCTTCTCCTTCTCCTTCTTCTGCTTCTTCTGATTCACCCTCCAGACTTCACCTTCTCCTTCTCCTTATTCTGCTTCTTCTGATTCACCCTCCAGACTTCACCTTCTCCTTCTCCTTCTTCTGCTTCTTCTGATTCACCCTCCAGACTTCACCTTCTCCTTCTCCTTCTTCTGCTTCTTCTGATTCACCCTCCAGACTTCACCTTCTCCTTCTCCTTTTTCTACTTCTTCTGATTCACCCTCCAGACTTCACCTTCTCCTTCTCCTTCTTCTGCTTCTTCTGATTCACCCTCCAGACTTCACCTTCTCCTTCTCCTTCGTCTACTTCTTCTGATTCACCCTCCAGACTACACCTTCTCCTTCTCCTTCTTCTACTTCTTCTGATTCACCCTCCAGACTTCACCTTCTCCTTCTCCTTCTTCTGTTTCTTCTGATTCACCCTCCAGACTTCACCTTCTCCTTCTCCTTCTTCTACTTCTTCTGATTCACCCTCCAGACTTCACCTTCTCCTTCTCCTTCTTCTACTTCTTCTGATTCTCCCTCCAGACTTCATCTTCTCCTTCTCCTTCTTCTGCTTCTTCTGATTCACCCTCCAGACTTCACCTTCTCCTTCTCCTTCTTCTGCTTCTTCTGATTCACCCTCCAGACTTCAACTTCTCCTTCTCCTTCTTCCACTTCTTCTGATTCACCCTCCAGACTTCACCTTCTCCTTCTCCTTCTTCTACTTCTTCTGATTCACCCTCCAGTCTTCACCTTCTCCTTCTCCTTTTTCTGTTTCTTCTGCTTCACCCTCCAGACTTCACCTTCTCCTTCTCTTTCTTCTGCTTCTTCTGATTCACCCTCCAGACTTTACCTTCTCCTTCTCCTTCTTCTGATTCTTCTGATTCACCCTCCAGACTTCACCTTCTCCTTCTCCATCTTCTGCTTCTTCTGATTCACCCTCCTGACTTCACCTTCTCCTTCTCCTTCTTCTACTTCTTCTGATTCACCCTCCTGACTTCACCTTCTCCTTCTCCTTCTTCTACTTCTTCTGCTTCACCCTCCAGACTTCACCTTCTCCTTCTCCTTCTTCTACTTCTTCTGATTCACCCTCCAGACTTCACCTTCTCCTTCTCCTTCTTCTGCTTCTTCTGATTCACCCTACAGACTTCACCTTCTCATTCTCCTTCTTCTGCTTCTTATGCTGCGCCCTCCAGACGTCACCTTCTCCTTCTCCTTCTTCTGCTTCTTCCGCTTCACACTCCAGACTTCACCTTCTCCTTCTCCTTCTTCTGCTTCTTCTGCTGCGCCCTCCAGGCTTCACCTTCTCCTTCTCCTTCTTCTGCTTCTTCTGATTCACCCTCCTGACTTCACCTTCTCCTTCTCCTTCTTCTGCTTCTTCTGATTCAACCTCCTGACTTCACCTTCTCCTTCTTCTACTTCTTCTGATTCACCCTCCTGACTTCACCTTCTCCTTCTCCTTCTTCTACTTCTTCTGCTTCACCCTCCAGACTTCACCTTCTCCTTCTCCTTCTTCTACTTCTTCTGATTCACCCTCCAGACTTCACCTTCTCCTTCTCCTTCTTCTGCTTCTTCTGATTCACCCTCCAGACTTCCCCTTCTCCTTCTCCTTCTTCTGCTTCTTCTGCTTCACCGTCCTGACTTCACCTTCTCCTTCTCCTTCTTCTACTTCTTCTGCTACACCCCCCTGACTTCACCTGCTCCTTCTCCTTCTTCTGCTTCTTCTGATTCACCCTCCTAACTTCACCTTCTCCTTCTCCTTCTTCTGCTTCTTCTGATTCACCCTCCTGACTTCACCTTCTCCTTCTCCTTCTTCTGCTTCTTCTGATTCACACTCCAGACTTCACCTTCTCCTTCTCCTTCTTCTGCTTCTTCTGATTCACCCTCCAGACTTCACCTTCTCCTTCTCCTTCTTCTGCTTCTTCTGATTCACCCTCCAGACCTCACCTTCTCCTTCTCCTTCTTCTACTTCTTCTGATTCACCCTCCAGACTTCATCTTCTCCTTCTCCTTCTTCTGCTTCTTCTGATTCACCCTCCAGACTTTACCTTCTCCTTTTTCTGCTTCTTCTGATTCACCCTCCAGACTTCACCTTCTCCTTCTCCTTCTTCTACTTCTTCTGATTCACCCTCCAGACTTCACCTTCTCCTTCTCCTTCTTCTACTTCTTCTGATTCACCCTCCAGTCTTCACCTTCTCCTTCTCCTTCTTCTGTTTCTTCTGCTTCACCCTCCAGACTTCACCTTCTCCTTCTCTTTCTTCTGCTTCTTCTGCTTCACCCTCCAGACTTCACCTTCTCCTTCTCCTTCTTCTGATTCTTCTGATTCACCCTCCAGACTTCACCTTCTCTATCTCCTTCTTCTGCTTCTTCTGATTCACCCTCCTGACTTCACCTTCTCCTTCTCCTTCTTCTACTTCTTCTGATTCACCCTCCTGACTTCACCTTCTCCTTCTCCTTCTTCTACTTCTTCTGCTTCACCCTCCAGACTTCACCTTCTCCTTCTCCTTCTTCTGCTTCTTCTGATTCACCCTCCAGACTTCACCTTCTCCTTCTCCTTCTTCTGCTTCTTCTGATTCACCCTCCAGACTTCACCTTCTCCTTCTCCTTCTTCTACTTCTTCTGATTCACCCTCCAGACTTCACCTTCTCCTTCTCCTTCTTCTGCTTCTTCTGATTCACCCTCCTGACTTCACCTTCTCCTTCTCCTTCTTCTACATCTTCTGATTCACCCTCCTGACTTCACCTTCTCCTTCTCCTTCTTCTACTTCTTCTGCTTCACCCTCCAGACTTCACCTTCTCCTTCTCCTTCTTCTACTTCTTCTGATTCACCCTCCAGACTTCACCTTCTCCTTCTCCTTCTTCTACTTCTTCTGATTCACCCTCCAGACTTCACCTTCTCCTTCTCCTTCTTCTGCTTCTTCTGATTCACCCTCCAGACTTCACCTTCTCCTTCTCCTTCGTCTGCTTCTTCTGATTCACCCTCCAGACTTCACCTTCTCCTTCTCCTTCTTCTGCTTCTTCTGATTCACCCTCCAGACTTCACCTTCTCCTTCTCCTTCTTCTACTTCTTCTGATTCACCCTCCAGACTTCACCTTCTCCTTCTCTTTCTTCTGCTTCTTCTGATTCACCCTCCAGACTTCACCTTCTCCTTCTCTTTCTTCTGATTCTTCTGATTCACCCTCCAGACTTCACCTTCTCCTTCTCCTTCTTCTGCTTCTTCTGATTCACCCTCCTGACTTCACCTTCTCCTTCTCCTTCTTCTACATCTTCTGATTCACCCTCCTGACTTCACCTTCTCCTTCTCCTTCTTCTACTTCTTCTGCTTCTCCCTCCAGACTTCACCTTCTCCTTCTCCTTCTTCTACTTCTTCTGATTCACCCTCCAGACTTCACCTTCTCCTTCTCCTTCTTCTACTTCTTCTGATTCACCCTCCAGACTTCACTTTCTCCTTCTCCTTCTTCTACTTCTTCTGATTCACCCTCCAGACTTCACCTTCTCCTTCTCCTTCTTCTGCTTCTTCTGATTCACCCTCCAGACATCACCTTCTCCTTCTCCTTATTCTGCTTCTTCTGAATCACCCTCCAGACTTCACCTTCTCCTTCTCCTTCTTCTGCTTCTTCTGATTCACCCTCCAGACTTCACCTTCTCCTTCTCCTTCTTCTGCTTCTTCTGATTCACCCTCCAGACTTCACCTTCTCCTTCTCCTTCTTCTACTTCTTCTGATTCACCCTCCAGACTTCACCTTCTCCATCTCCTTCTTCTGCTTCTTCTGATTAACCCTCCAGACTTCACCTTCTCCTTCTCCTTCGTCTACTTCTTCTGATTCACCCTCCAGACTACACCTTCTCCTTCTCCTTCTTCTACTTCTTCTGATTCACCCTCCAGACTTCAGCTTCTCCTTCTCCTTCTTCTGTTTCTTCTGATTCACCCTCCAGACTTCACCTTCTCCTTCTCCTTCTTCTACTACTTCTGATTCACCCTCCAGACTTCACCTTCTCCTTCTCCTTCTTCTACTTCTTCTGATTCACCCTCCAGACTTCATCTTCTCCTTCTCCTTCTTCTGCTTCTTCTGATTCACCCTCCAGACTTCACCTTCTCCTTCTCCTTCTTCTACTTCTTCTGATTCACCCTCCAGACTTCACCTTCTCCTTCTCCTTCTTCTACTTCTTCTGATTCACCCTCCAGTCTTCACCTTCTCCTTCTCCTTCTTCTGTTTCTTCTGCTTCACCCTCCAGACTTCACCTTCTCCTTCTCTTTCTTCTGCTTCTTCTGATTCACCCTCCAGACTTCACCTTCTCCTTCTCCTTCTTCGACTTCTTCTGATTCACCCTCCTGACTTCACCTTCTCCTTCTCCTTCTTCTACTTCTTCTGCTTCACCCTCCAGACTTCACCTTCTCCTTCTCCTTCTTCTGCTTCTTCTGATTCACCCTCCAGACTTCACCTTCTCCTTCTCCTTATTCTGCTTCTTCTGATTCACCCTCCAGACTTCACCTTCTCCTTCTCCTTCTTCTGCTTCTTCTGATTCACCCTCCAGACTTCACCTTCTCCTTCTCCTTCTTCTGCTTCTTCTGATTCACCCTCCAGACTTCACCTTCTCCTTCTCCTTCTTCTGCTTCTTCTGATTCACCCTCCAGACTTCACCTTCTCCTTCTCCTTCTTCTACTTCTTCTGATTCACCCTCCAGACTTCACATTCTCCTTCTCCTTCTTCTGCTTCTTCTGATTCAACCTCCTGACTTCACCTTCTCCTTCTTCTACTTCTTCTGATTCACCCTCCTGACTTCACCTTCTCCTTCTCCTTCTTCTACTTCTTCTGCTTCACCCTCCAGACTTCACCTTCTCCTTCTCCTTCTTCTACTTCTTCTGATTCACCCTCCAGACTTCACCTTCTCCTTCTCCTTCTTCTGCTTCTTCTGATTCACCCTCCAGACTTCCCCTTCTCATTCTCCTTCTTCTGCTTCTTCTGCTGCGCCCTCCAGACTTCACCTTCTCCTTCTCCTTCTTCTGCTTCTTCTGCTTCACACTCCAGACTTCACCTTCTCCTTCTCCTTCTTCTGCTTCTTCTGCTGCGCCCTCCAGGCTTCACCTTCTCCTTCTCCTTCTTCTGCTTCTTCTGCTTCACCGTCCTGACTTCACCTTCTCCTTCTCCTTCTTCTACTTCTTCTGCTACACCCCCCTGACTTCACCTGCTCCTTCTCCTTCTTCTGCTTCTTCTGATTCACCCTCCTAACTTCACCTTCTCCTTCTCCTTCTTCTGCTTCTTCTGATTCACCCTCCTGACTTCACCTTCTCCTTCTCCTTCTTCTGCTTCTTCTGATTCACACTCCAGACTTCACCTTCTCCTTCTCCTTCTTCTGCTTCTTCTGATTCACCCTCCAGACTTCACCTTCTCCTTCTCCTTCTTCTGCTTCTTCTGATTCACCCTCCAGACCTCACCTTCTCCTTCTCCTTCTTCTACTTCTTCTGATTCACCCTCCAGACTTCATCTTCTCCTTCTCCTTCTTCTGCTTCTTCTGATTCACCCTCCAGACTTTACCTTCTCCTTTTTCTGCTTCTTCTGATTCACCCTCCAGACTTCACCTTCTCCTTCTCCTTCTTCTACTTCTTCTGATTCACCCTCCAGACTTCACCTTCTCCTTCTCCTTCTTCTACTTCTTCTGATTCACCCTCCAGTCTTCACCTTCTCCTTCTCCTTCTTCTGTTTCTTCTGCTTCACCCTCCAGACTTCACCTTCTCCTTCTCTTTCTTCTGCTTCTTCTGCTTCACCCTCCAGACTTCACCTTCTCCTTCTCCTTCTTCTGATTCTTCTGATTCACCCTCCAGACTTCACCTTCTCTATCTCCTTCTTCTGCTTCTTCTGATTCACCCTCCTGACTTCACCTTCTCCTTCTCCTTCTTCTACTTCTTCTGATTCACCCTCCTGACTTCACCTTCTCCTTCTCCTTCTTCTACTTCTTCTGCTTCACCCTCCAGACTTCACCTTCTCCTTCTCCTTCTTCTACTTCTTCTGATTCACCCTCCAGACTTCACCTTCTCCTTCTCCTTCTTCTGCTTCTTCTGATTCACCCTCCAGAATTCACCTTCTCCTTCTCCTTATTCTGCTTCTTCTGATTCACCCTCCAGACTTCACCTTCTCCTTCTCCTTCTTCTGCTTCTTCTGATTCACCCTCCAGACTTCACCTTCTCCTTCTCCTTCTTCTGCTTCTTCTGATTCACCCTCCAGACTTCACCTTCTCCTTCTCCTTCTTCTGCTTCTTCTGATTCACCCTCCAGACTTCACCTTCTCCTTCTCCTTCTTCTACTTCTTCTGATTCACCCTCCAGACTTCACCTTCTCCTTCTCCTTCTTCTGCTTCTTCTGATTCACCCTCCTGACTTCACCTTCTCCTTCTCCTTCTTCTACATCTTCTGATTCACCCTCCTGACTTCACCTTCTCCTTCTCCTTCTTCTACTTCTTCTGCTTCACCCTCCAGACTTCACCTTCTCCTTCTCCTTCTTCTACTTCTTCTGATTCACCCTCCAGACTTCACCTTCTCCTTCTCCTTCTTCTACTTCTTCTGATTCACCCTCCAGACTTCACCTTCTCCTTCTCCTTCTTCTGCTTCTTCTGATTCACCCTCCAGACTTCACCTTCTCCTTCTCCTTCGTCTGCTTCTTCTGATTCACCCTCCAGACTTCACCTTCTCCTTCTCCTTCTTCTGCTTCTTCTGATTCACCCTCCAGACTTCACCTTCTCCTTCTCCTTCTTCTACTTCTTCTGATTCACCCTCCAGACTTCACCTTCTCCTTCTCTTTCTTCTGCTTCTTCTGATTCACCCTCCAGACTTCACCTTCTCCTTCTCTTTCTTCTGATTCTTCTGATTCACCCTCCAGACTTCACCTTCTCCTTCTCCTTCTTCTGCTTCTTCTGATTCACCCTCCTGACTTCACCTTCTCCTTCTCCTTCTTCTACATCTTCTGATTCACCCTCCTGACTTCACCTTCTCCTTCTCCTTCTTCTACTTCTTCTGCTTCTCCCTCCAGACTTCACCTTCTCCTTCTCCTTCTTCTACTTCTTCTGATTCACCCTCCAGACTTCACCTTCTCCTTCTCCTTCTTCTACTTCTTCTGATTCACCCTCCAGACTTCACTTTCTCCTTCTCCTTCTTCTACTTCTTCTGATTCACCCTCCAGACTTCACCTTCTCCTTCTCCTTCTTCTGCTTCTTCTGATTCACCCTCCAGACATCACCTTCTCCTTCTCCTTATTCTGCTTCTTCTGAATCACCCTCCAGACTTCACCTTCTCCTTCTCCTTCTTCTGCTTCTTCTGATTCACCCTCCAGACTTCACCTTCTCCTTCTCCTTCTTCTGCTTCTTCTGATTCACCCTCCAGACTTCACCTTCTCCTTCTCCTTCTTCTACTTCTTCTGATTCACCCTCCAGACTTCACCTTCTCCATCTCCTTCTTCTGCTTCTTCTGATTAACCCTCCAGACTTCACCTTCTCCTTCTCCTTCGTCTACTTCTTCTGATTCACCCTCCAGACTACACCTTCTCCTTCTCCTTCTTCTACTTCTTCTGATTCACCCTCCAGACTTCAGCTTCTCCTTCTCCTTCTTCTGCTTCTTCTGCTGCGCCCTCCAGGCTTCACCTTCTCCTTCTCCTTCTTCTGCTTCTTCTGCTTCACCGTCCTGACTTCACCTTCTCCTTCTCCTTCTTCTACTTCTTCTGCTACACCCCCCTGACTTCACCTGCTCCTTCTCCTTCTTCTGCTTCTTCTGATTCACCCTCCTAACTTCACCTTCTCCTTCTCCTTCTTCTGCTTCTTCTGATTCACCCTCCTGACTTCACCTTCTCCTTCTCCTTCTTCTGCTTCTTCTGATTCACACTCCAGACTTCACCTTCTCCTTCTCCTTCTTCTGCTTCTTCTGATTCACCCTCCAGACTTCACCTTCTCCTTCTCCTTCTTCTGCTTCTTCTGATTCACCCTCCAGACCTCACCTTCTCCTTCTCCTTCTTCTACTTCTTCTGATTCACCCTCCAGACTTCATCTTCTCCTTCTCCTTCTTCTGCTTCTTCTGATTCACCCTCCAGACTTTACCTTCTCCTTTTTCTGCTTCTTCTGATTCACCCTCCAGACTTCACCTTCTCCTTCTCCTTCTTCTACTTCTTCTGATTCACCCTCCAGACTTCACCTTCTCCTTCTCCTTCTTCTACTTCTTCTGATTCACCCTCCAGTCTTCACCTTCTCCTTCTCCTTCTTCTGTTTCTTCTGCTTCACCCTCCAGACTTCACCTTCTCCTTCTCTTTCTTCTGCTTCTTCTGCTTCACCCTCCAGACTTCACCTTCTCCTTCTCCTTCTTCTGATTCTTCTGATTCACCCTCCAGACTTCACCTTCTCTATCTCCTTCTTCTGCTTCTTCTGATTCACCCTCCTGACTTCACCTTCTCCTTCTCCTTCTTCTACTTCTTCTGATTCACCCTCCTGACTTCACCTTCTCCTTCTCCTTCTTCTACTTCTTCTGCTTCACCCTCCAGACTTCACCTTCTCCTTCTCCTTCTTCTACTTCTTCTGATTCACCCTCCAGACTTCACCTTCTCCTTCTCCTTCTTCTGCTTCTTCTGATTCACCCTCCAGAATTCACCTTCTCCTTCTCCTTATTCTGCTTCTTCTGATTCACCCTCCAGACTTCACCTTCTCCTTCTCCTTCTTCTGCTTCTTCTGATTCACCCTCCAGACTTCACCTTCTCCTTCTCCTTCTTCTGCTTCTTCTGATTCACCCTCCAGACTTCACCTTCTCCTTCTCCTTCTTCTGCTTCTTCTGATTCACCCTCCAGACTTCACCTTCTCCTTCTCCTTCTTCTACTTCTTCTGATTCACCCTCCAGACTTCACCTTCTCCTTCTCCTTCTTCTGCTTCTTCTGATTCACCCTCCTGACTTCACCTTCTCCTTCTCCTTCTTCTACATCTTCTGATTCACCCTCCTGACTTCACCTTCTCCTTCTCCTTCTTCTACTTCTTCTGCTTCACCCTCCAGACTTCACCTTCTCCTTCTCCTTCTTCTACTTCTTCTGATTCACCCTCCAGACTTCACCTTCTCCTTCTCCTTCTTCTACTTCTTCTGATTCACCCTCCAGACTTCACCTTCTCCTTCTCCTTCTTCTGCTTCTTCTGATTCACCCTCCAGACTTCACCTTCTCCTTCTCCTTCGTCTGCTTCTTCTGATTCACCCTCCAGACTTCACCTTCTCCTTCTCCTTCTTCTGCTTCTTCTGATTCACCCTCCAGACTTCACCTTCTCCTTCTCCTTCTTCTACTTCTTCTGATTCACCCTCCAGACTTCACCTTCTCCTTCTCTTTCTTCTGCTTCTTCTGATTCACCCTCCAGACTTCACCTTCTCCTTCTCTTTCTTCTGATTCTTCTGATTCACCCTCCAGACTTCACCTTCTCCTTCTCCTTCTTCTGCTTCTTCTGATTCACCCTCCTGACTTCACCTTCTCCTTCTCCTTCTTCTACATCTTCTGATTCACCCTCCTGACTTCACCTTCTCCTTCTCCTTCTTCTACTTCTTCTGCTTCTCCCTCCAGACTTCACCTTCTCCTTCTCCTTCTTCTACTTCTTCTGATTCACCCTCCAGACTTCACCTTCTCCTTCTCCTTCTTCTACTTCTTCTGATTCACCCTCCAGACTTCACTTTCTCCTTCTCCTTCTTCTACTTCTTCTGATTCACCCTCCAGACTTCACCTTCTCCTTCTCCTTCTTCTGCTTCTTCTGATTCACCCTCCAGACATCACCTTCTCCTTCTCCTTATTCTGCTTCTTCTGAATCACCCTCCAGACTTCACCTTCTCCTTCTCCTTCTTCTGCTTCTTCTGATTCACCCTCCAGACTTCACCTTCTCCTTCTCCTTCTTCTGCTTCTTCTGATTCACCCTCCAGACTTCACCTTCTCCTTCTCCTTCTTCTACTTCTTCTGATTCACCCTCCAGACTTCACCTTCTCCATCTCCTTCTTCTGCTTCTTCTGATTAACCCTCCAGACTTCACCTTCTCCTTCTCCTTCGTCTACT